>NW_010117833.1:36303-37163 GCF_000699245.1 Pterocles gutturalis
CCTTGTGGGCCCGCAAGCCTGTCGCTTCACCCACAGGCCACCCAGTGGGTTTTGTACCCAAAGAGTCCCTTTCCTTGTACCTTATAGAAAGATTAAAAAAAAAAAAAAAAACAAAACAAAAAAACAAAACAAAAACACAGAAAACCAAACAAAAAAAAAAAGTGACACATGGGAAAACATCAGTGGAAGTTCTTCATCTCGAAGATGGTGGGGAATATGCCCGATGCTGAAAAGGTGCAATTTCAGTGCAAGCTCTTGGAAGAAATATGACATTTGTATTTACACCAAACCTCTTCCCTGATGGCTTTTTAGTACTTACAGCGTTACTGTGCGGGATCTCCGGTGATGTTAAAGGGGCAGGGCAAGGTCTGCAGGTCAGGACTGGTGGGACTGTGGGGTCTTGGGGCACCTGCTGGTTTTGGGAGGTGGTTGCTGGCCAGCCGAACCCCACAGTGATGCACATTGTGAGGGGTACCTGTGTGCTGACCAGGAAATCACACCACCCATGGACACGCCTGGCAGTTGCTTGCCTGTATTTCAATGGCAGAAGCAAAAATGGAGATGGCACCCGCTGTGAGATGATGCAGGGATGCAACAAGCGCTGCCTGGTGTGATCCTGCCCTGGAGATGCTGAAATGAAGGTGGGGTGAAGATGGAGGAGATGGATGGGGTCCTGCTCTGGATGTGAGCATTGAAAGAGAAAGGGGACAGGGGTCCCAACCTTGGGGCTGGCATCATGGGGAAAGAAGGGGGTGGGAAGGACCCTGGTGTGAGCTGGGGGCTCTGCAGGAACGAGGCCATGGTGGCCCTGGCTGACAGAGGGGCTGGAAGCCGGGTTTAACCCCTGTCCCGCAGCGCTG
>NW_010117833.1:37222-37432 GCF_000699245.1 Pterocles gutturalis
GGGACCCCCCCCCCCCGCCGCCCTCCCCCCCCCCCCCCTTCCCCTGCCTGCAGCACCCTGCTGGAAGCAGCAATTAGCGTTAATATTCTGATTGTCTTTTTGAGCCTTGAAAAGACAAATAAAGGGGAAAAAACTCACAGGGCTGCTGAGATTCACTAATTGGCACTTCCCTTGCCCGTCTGCTCGCTTACAGCCCGTCGGGGGGTTTTG
>NW_010117833.1:37448-46847 GCF_000699245.1 Pterocles gutturalis
GGCAGGAGATGCTGTGGTGGCCGTGCCCGGCTCTGCTGTGGTCTGTTGACTTGTGGTGTTCAGTGTGCTGCTGGCTCTAAGCTCCGCAGACGTGGCAGGCTGTCGGTCCCTGCTAGCGCCGAGCATCGCTGCCGCAGCCCTGCGAGGGACAGGCTGGCACTCACCCGCATCCCCAAGGCAGGGACTTGTTGGAGCTGTGCTAACAGTGCGTGGCAAGCGATGCTGGTGCGGTGAGGTTTCATTTCAAGGTTCAAGTCACTACCGTGTATTTTGATCTGAAGCTTAAGCAGTGGGTCTGAGCTCCCACTTGGAACAGTGAAATCTCTTGCTGGAAGATGGGAGGAGCCTGGGCAGGAGATGGAGGTACAGGAGCAGGACGTCAGGCTTGCTGGTGGCTCCAGTTTGATTTGTCTTATGTCTTCATGTACTGGTTCTTTTTGCCAAGGTTGCTTTGCACTCAACATCTGCTCAAACCTCTCTAAGGGCACCAAAGGCACCAAGTTTTGTCTCACAAATGCCACCAAAGCACACATTCAGGAAAGTGTGTGAGCTCTTCCTCAGAGCCACCTCTAGGCTTCTCCAGCAGAATTTAGACAAGTGCTTAGAATTCAGCATGCACTTCCTAAATCAGGGCCAGGGAGGCCAGTGTTTGCAGGGAGAGAGCAGAGTATGCCACCTCCTTCTGCCTGCGCAGGCAGATCGAGAGGGGTGAGCTGAGCTCCTTGTGTCCACCTCAGTCATGGGGGGAATTTGAGAAGTTCTCAAATTCCAGCAATCCCTCAGAAGTCCCTTGGGCTTTGAAGATTCTTGCATCCCACAGGTAGGATGCTTTTGATGATCTATTAGGGAGTTTTATGAACTTGACCTATTGGGCAACAAACAGAAACTCCGTGGCAGTTATTCCAAGATAAAACTTTATTTTTGGCAGCAGCTAATCTGCCCGTGGAGTGACAGAGCTATTCTCTCATTTCTTCAAGTTTACCACCTAGGAAACTTTTCAGCAATAAATAACCATGAGCTGCTATTCTGGATGCATATGGTTGTTTTCAGAACTATGTGGCAGGTTAAAAACAAATAAAAATAACCCTTCCTATCAAAGAACATGTTTCTGATCTCTGCTGCCTTCCGCCTCCGGGACTTGCAGGAGAATGAACTCCTACAGACTTGGTTTGTTTTAAAAGAATGTAGTTGCTAGATTTGGAAGAAAGCAATCAGCTTTGATTTTGTTTAGGTGGTTGCTATTGTTTGCTCTGCTCTTTTGGAAAGGGATGAGTCACCACCTGAAATCGGTATGTTCTCATCAAATGTTCCAGTTTGACTAAAAAGCCAAAAAAAAAAAAAATCATTTCCAATCAACTACAGACAATTTGTGATAACAAGTCTCGTTCGTGGCAATACGGAATATAAAAATATCCCCCCCTCCACCAGAAGGAGTTGTAATTCATAAAGGAAATAAAGCAGAGGAGAGAGCTTGAGCTAACACCACCAAACTGTAGGATAAGCTGCAGGATTATCCTTGAGGTATTGATCTCCAGAAAAAGAGGAGCAGCTGCAGAATCCTCTCAGGGCAAAATAATTGTGTCTGAAAGCTTGTTTGCCAACTGATCTGTATCCACAGCAAAGGAATTATTTTGGCCTTTGGGAGGGGGGAAATGTCAGATGTGATAATTGAGTTTGATGCTGGGAAAGCCTTGCAGCGTGCTGAGCTCTGCCTACCTGAGCATCCCTCAGTTTCCTCTCAAAATATGCATTTTAAATTTTTTTTAGCTCTTGGAAAAGCCATGCTGTCCTGTCCCCTTCTTAGCTGTTCTTGGAGAGAACGGATTTCACTCTGCAAAATCCTCCTAGCACTGCTGGAAGCGACCAGCAG
This sequence comes from Pterocles gutturalis, assembly GCF_000699245.1. Lineage (NCBI taxonomy): Eukaryota > Metazoa > Chordata > Aves > Pterocliformes > Pteroclidae > Pterocles > Pterocles gutturalis. The sequence continues at coordinate 39,319 of NW_010117833.1, forward strand.
CTCTGCTCCTGCACTGGAGGAAGGTGTCCCATCCCCGGGGTGGGGACAGCAGTGTGACACTGGGGTGACAGCCTGTATGAAGGATGCTCCAGGGTTGGGGTCTGGCAGTTGGGGCAGAGCACAGCTGCGGGTGATGCTGGCTTTTGGGCTAAACTGAGCTGGTATTTGGGCTGGAACTGGGAAATGGGTGTTTTATGCTGTGTGTAGCTGGAGCAGGGCGGCATCTGGGGGAGATGCTGTGTGCTCCCTTTGTGCCCTCCAACAAACCTGCCTCTGTTGGGGCCCTGGGCTGGGGGAAGATGAGCAGGAAGGAATATTGCCTGTCCTGGAAGTGAGAGCACCACAAAGCCGGCATTGAGGGAGGGGGGTGAGCTGAGAGGGTCCTTTCTGTCCTTGGAACACTTCCCAGGCAAGTCTGAGGTGCTTTGGAGTTGTCTTTGCCTGCTGAGGGTTTCATTCATGGAGCCTGACCTCATTTCCCCCGCAGCACACACCAGTGTGTATTCTCTCTGCTTTATTAATCCGAATGTGTTATCGCTCTCACATTTGTTTGAACAAGTTCCCCACAGCTCTTTCCCAGACAGGGGCTGTACAGCTCTCTTTCCTCATGTGTCCTGAAAATAAACTAGCTCAAAATTAACTTCAGAGTTAAAATTAATTTCATTTGTTTCTGTTCTTTTCAAAGACCCCTTGGATTAGAAGAGTGACTTGGACCCCCATGAGCACCATGCCTCCAGCCCTGCAGCATGATCCCTGTTGCCTGTGGCTGCTTTTGTTGCATCCTCACCTGGGTGGCAGCTCCCTGGGGAGATGGGGACCCTACCAAACCTGCTGCATCCCTGGTCACCCAAGGTATGTGTGAGCCCTTGTCATCACTGCTCGGCTGGAACAGCTCTGCCATGGCCTTTCAGGGTGGTTTGGATTCCTCTCTCCCCTCTCCTGGAATGGGTCTGGCTGGGGGACCCTCTCCATCCAGTCCACTGCCCAAGGAGCACGAGGAAGGACGAACAGCAGATGCAAATCAGAAAGTTGTCTGGGGAGGGTGAATGTGCAACATCACCAGGCAGAGGAGGCCAAAGAGGCACAGAAGAGAAGGTTTTGACTCTAAGCCATGAAGTTACTCAGCCATCCTCCTCCTCTCTCCTGCTGCGAAAGCTCCGTGTGGTGCTCAAGGAGGCGCAGATGTAGGGATTCATCCCTCTGCCGTCAGCTAGTCCTGGAAGAGGATTTGCACGAGGCTAAAAATGTCAGTGTTCCTGGAGGAGGAACAGGGTTAAAATCATGTCTGGAGTTTGTAGAGCAGCTGGTAGCACTGAGAGGACAGTGTCCCCTCGTATCATCACATCCCACTGGGAGAGCAGGGCAGGGGAGCTGCAGACCACCCTGTCTCAGAAACACTGTCCTCGCAGCTCCGGGGGGATTTTAGGGAGGAAAGGGGAAAGGCAGGTACCTTCCTGGCCACCGAGCCCTGGAGCTGTGTGTGGGGCTTGTCTCTGACACGCTGGCATGGCAGAGTGCTCAATCACAAGGACTTTGGGGGAAACTTCTGTTGGGGACAGAAAAGAGAGCATTGGAGTGGGATAGTGTGGTGATGGGGACCACAGTCACCAGGGTCCGTGGTCTTTGTATGCAACGAAGTGATTTCCATCCTTTCTGTTGGGATGCTGCCGAGAGCATCCCTGTGCCGGGCGCCGAGTCCTTCCATCAGTAGATGGCAGCAGCCTCCCGGGCGCTGCGGGAGGAGCCTTGGCTCGGGATTGCTGCAGCAGTTCTCCGAGTTCAGCCTTTCTCTTCCCTGCTTGTCCCCTGGTTCTCAGCCCAGCCTCCTGCCACATCCTAAACTGTAGATGGCAGCAGGGAAAAAGATTTTCCTCTTTCTTTGTGACTTCTGTTCTGTATTTTCCTGCTGCTGGCTGAAGAAGCCCCTTGGTGGTGGTGTTTCTGGCCAGTTCACAGCCCAGTTTGCAGGCTTTGCTGAACGGGGTCTAGAGAGTTTTCTGTGCATGCTCCAGCCCCAGCAATCTGCATGGTGTGTGTGGGAGACACCTGTAAGTACCTGCAGGGCAGTCGGGGGGATGCTTCCACCAAACTCACATCAGAGCAGTCCCAAAATTTTGGTATGAACTGGGGTATCGTGGCCAGGAGAGGAGTGTGGCTGCTGCATCCTGATAAAGGGAACAGAGGAGCTGAGGCAACAGTTGTGCTGGCAGAGAGGTTGTGGCATCTCCATCCTTGGAGCTTTTCAAAACTCAGCTGGACAAGGCTCTGACCTGAGCGCTGGTTAGTCCTGAGTTAACTTTGAACTCAGCCCAGGCTGGAGCAGGGATCTCCAGAGGTTTGCTGTGTTTGTCAGCCTGATCTCTGGCTCTCTGGTCTTTTGAGCTCATCATGCTCATCTGGGTGAATGCAATGTGGTTTTCTCTGTGTTGTGACCAATTGCACAGAGTCTGTGACCCCTTTTTGAGCCAGGATAGAGGAGCCTTCAGAAGTACCATCCGGGCTGTTTGACACCTTGCAGATAACTGTTAGTGTCCTGGATGTGCTAGCAGGACCCTGAGGCCACATCACACATGGTACAGCCATGCTGGGGCTTCCTAAAATGCTTTTTTTGAGGCTCCATTCGGTGAATTGGTTTAAAGCTTCACTCTTGGTTGATGTAATGGGAGTTTAGCAAGCTGACATCCTGAGGAACATGGGTCAGTTGAAGTGTATAGCGCTCAGTGGAGGAGGAAATTTTAACGTGGTACATGCTGGCTATGAAGAAAAGTTGAGGTGAATCATAGAAAAAGCTTCCTCAAAATGAGAGCTATTAGCTACTGGAGTAACTCATGGGGACAGAATATTTAGGCAGTTTAATGCATCATAAATTAGGTAGGGAATTCTCACACTTTTAACTCAGTAGTCACTTGATTTAAATCTGCTTCTCTCCCTGGCTTCCAATAATTACAGCGTCACTATCAGCCACATCCCCAGCCACCTGCAACGCCTGTTCCTGGTTTCTGAAAGGGGCTCCCAGATGTTCAACACCTCTTGGCGCTGGGTCCCGCATCTATGGGGCCTCTGTCGCGGAGCCGCCGATCCCTGCTCCCACCCCGCCAGCGGCTCTTGAACCGCCCGCCTGCCTTTCGCACCACAGCGCTCTTTGTGGAGCTGGGAAAGGATCCAGAGCAGCTGTGGTAGGACCTGTCAATCTCAAATTGCAAAGTCATGAGGAGGGAAAATAATCATCGTAATAATAATAATAATAAAGTCATCAACTTGTCTTACCCTCCAACAGAAAAAAGGTTTTGGTTGGAGGTTTGCATTAGTTGTAATTTTCTCCAACTGATTTCCCCCTGTGATGCCACTATACAGCCCATAAACGACACTCAGGCAAAATCTCCTCTGACATTCAGCTCTGTTTACAGAGCTCATCCAAAAACAAGAGGCCTTTTCTTCACTTTATTCGGCATCACCACGACTCGGTTGCCAAGGCATCAGCCTTTGATTCCTGAGGTTTGGCTCTAGCCAGCGATGCCCGACACCTCCCCATCACCGTGAGCAGCGAGCTCGGCCATCCCAGCACCCATCCTGCAGCCGAGCCTCTGACATTCAGCTCTGTTTACAGAGCTCATCCAAAAACAAGAGGCCTTTTCTTCACTTTATTCGGCATCACCACGACTCGGTTGCCAAGGCATCAGCCTTTGATTCCTGAGGTTTGGCTCTAGCCAGCGATGCCCGACACCTCCCCATCACCGTGAGCAGCGAGCTCGGCCATCCCAGCACCCATCCTGCAGCCGAGCAGCACCGTGTTGATGCCTGACACCTCCCCATCACCGCGAGCAGCGAGCTCGACCATCCCAGCACCCATCCTGCAGCCGAGCAGCACCGTGTCCCCATGGAGGGACATCCACCTCCACCACCCAGCCTGGCTGGGCTCCTTGCTGAGTCTGACATCAGGACCTGCTCGATTTGTCAAGGGCAAAAAGGCAGGTGGAAACAACGGGGAAAATGCTGTTTTGTTAGAGCTTGGGCTTATATTGCCGTTCAACCCAACCCACTTTTGTTCTCTGCACTGGATGGAAAGGGCTGGTCAAGCAGACCCTGGAACAGGGGGTCAAGAAGCCCTTGATGGGTTGGGAGCAGAGCCGAGGCTGTTATTATCTCTCCTGTCTGTCTGTTCTCCCACAACACCTCCACTTTCACCAGCTGATGCACATCTGTCCTCAGATACCCCGGGTTTTCTAACAAGATCATTTCTAGCTGCAAAATCCGCCCTGAGTCAATCGTTTGGGCGAGGGCTGAGCTGTTCTTGGACAAGAGGTCTGTTAGCAGCCCCTCCTATGACCCCCATCCATGCATTGCTAAAGCTGCCAGCATTTATAAATATCTCCAAGACTGATCAATGGAAAAAGATATTTCTACTTCTCTGGTTTTCCACCAAAAGAAAAAAAGAAACAATATCTAAGCTGCACAGCACGCTAAGGGAAAGGAGGAGAGAAGCGAGCTGGGAAGGGGACAGACAGTGCATCTTGATGCCTGTAAGTGACTCGGATGAAGTTCATTTCTCCTTGTCTGTACAAGGCTGGACTCTTTGCATTTTCATGGTAAATTTGTTTACCGAGCCGTTGTTGAAATTCTGGAAGCAGAGAAAATGCATTTGCTCCATAACCTTTCCGGATCTGACAAGTCCTATAAAATCTATTAAAGCCTTTAATGAAATCCCCATTCAGAGCCAGCTCCCACGAATGAATGTGGAATCGGAATTTAAATTAAAATGTTGTTTTTGTAGTCTGTAGGCTTCAGCCTTGACAGAAATTAAAGGGACAGCTCACATTTTGGGGTATTTTGTTTTCTCCCTGCGGTTTTGTGCCACCACAAGCTGCCTCTCCTTGCAGAAGATGGGTGTTTGGGCGTCTTTTCCTCTCACCGAGCCTCTGATCGGTCAGGAGTGCTCAGCTGCAAGCACAAAACCTGGTATACAGGATGATTTCAGTTAGAAAAGAGTAACTTGGTTAACAGGCAGCACTGTCCTTTAAATAGGATGCAGCACTCTTGTTAGCAAATGGAGGGGTGTTGGGTCCAATCTCCCTCTTCGAGAAGGGGACACAGTGTGCCCTTGCTGCAGGGTAACCGCTGTGCCAAGGACACCATGGTCAAGGGCATCCTCAAACATTTCCTGGTCCCTCTGCCATCAGCCACCCAGGGACACGCTGCGGCTCAGCCCCCGAGTCTTGGTGCTACGGTGACACTTCCAAGCAAGCCTGGGTAAGGAGCCCGATGTAAATCCATTGGATGTGCTTGGCTTTGCATAGCCAAGGATTTAATTTCCATATGTAAATACAGGTCTGTATGTGCAGGGGGTGTGCAAGCAATTAATTATTTTTGATCTCTTCTACACTGAGCAAAGCGCAATATCCCACGGTGAAACATGTGCCTCTGAGCCTCAGAAATAAAAGGCTGCTCGGGGCTTTGATTGCCTTCTCCTGAGCTCGAACCCCACGCCAGCCCAACGCAGCACCGTTCAGGGATGGGCCGGGGTTATGCGGGTCTCTGACACCTCCTTCCCCCTGTGAACATCTGTGAGGATTTGCTGGCTTTGGCTTCCCATGGAGTGATGCCACCAGCTGTCCCCATGCCTCTTTGGGTGCGTGTTTTCCAACAAGAAGTGACAAAGGTGACCAAGTCTGTATTTCTTTCCTCATGCAGGTTTGCTTCCTTTTGGCATATTTTTTGGTTTTACGTAATTGCTCACAACTTCACCAGCTCTTGTGGTCCCCTGCAAGGATCAGCTCTTTACTTGGGAGAAGGAAACAATCCATCCTCCACAGATGCCCCAGCTCCAGACCCCTCCAGCTGCTCATTCCTGGGCTGGGATGTGACCAGAGGAGGCTGCAAAAGGTAGCAAATCTGCTCCATTTTGGGGATTTGAGCTTTCAGTTGCTGTTTTCACAGCTTTTAACTCCTTCTGCTTGGGTTTCTTCCCTTGCAAGGATTATTTGCACCCAGACACCATTGGCACCAGGGCGGCAGCCCATGCGATGGGCTCCCCTCGGTGGTGGTGGGCTGAGGAGTCCCACCCCACATCTAAAAAGGTGTTGAGCATCCCTGGTGCCCCGTAGTCCTGACCTGGGGTTGAGGGTTATTCAGCTGCTTCTTTCTCTCCTTTTCATGAGGGCTGCTTCCAGAAATGCATCCCCAGCCCCTCGAACCGTTCGTTGTCAGGTGCTCAGCACAGGGTAGGAACTGTTATGAAGGAGGCGTCACAAGAAGGGCTGCAGATCACAAATAACTACATAATAAACACATGTAAACAGCCCTTTGGCTCATGGCTGATAAACTTCCATGGTCCGTTTATGCAGAAGAGGAGGGCTCGGGGTGCTGCTGGCTGGCTGTGGACCAGCACTCGCCCCTCTGCCCTGCAGAGGTTTGGGTGCAATCCTCAACCATCCATTCACTGGGTCTGTGCTCCAGTTCCTCCAGGCTTGGAGGACAGAACTGCCTCCAAAGTGTGGCAGGAGACCAAAGAAAAGGGCGACTTGTGGCATGGGTGATACCACAGAGAGAGGTTTCATCCTGCAGGATGCTCAGCACACGAGCAATAGAGGAGGAGGAGGCAATTCCCTTCCAGTGCTGAAAGGGGGCTATGGGAGAGATGGGGGGCTCTTGATCAGGGACTGTAGCAATAGGATGAGGGGGAATGGTTTTAAGCTGAAAGAGGGGAAATCGAGATATTAGGAAGAAATGTTTCCCTGTGCGGGGGGTGAGGCAGTGGCCCAGGGTGCCCAGAGAAGCTGTGGATGCCCCATCCCTGGAGGGGTTCAAGGCCAGGCCAGGCTGGATGAGGCTTGGGGCAACCGGGGCTGGTGGGAGGTGTCCCTGCCCATGGCAGGGGGTGGCACTGGACGATCTTTAAGGTCTCTTCCAACCCAAACCGTTTTGTGATTCTGTGACTCTATGAATTGATGTTGGTATTAGAACCTCTCTGGGGCAGGAGGGCTGCAGTGGGGTGAACACCCCCATGGGCACAGGGATTTTTCCCAGGCTCCTGGGAAGCCTTGCTCCTGCAGCAAGACCAGGCTTGGGAAGAATCTCTCCAGAAGGGAGGATCTTGGAAGGCAGGTGAAGGCGAGAGTCTGTTTTTGGTGCGGAAAAGCAGGGGAACCCATTAATGCAATGAGAAGTGAAACAGAAAATGCTTCAGTTTGTTGTCAAAATGGCAGGAGGGAAGGAAATGCTCTTTCCATGTCAGTGCATTGCTGGAAGGATGGTGAAAAGTTTGTTCTGCTTTCGTGGCTGCCAAGCCTTTGCATTTTTCTCCTCTTTCCTCTTTCTTGAAGTCAGGTTGTTACAAAGCAATCCATGCTGTCTCTAAGAAAAATATCATTAAGTTTCATTTTGAAAATGTCAAAACAAAATGTTTTGGCATTTCTGAAGTGAAACATTTCATTAAAAATGCTGCATCTCAGTGTTTTGACATTTTTTGAATTTGCTCTCCTGCTCTTCCCATTTTCTCAACCTAAATTTGTGGATATTTTTAGTCCTTCTGG
>NW_010117834.1:0-5346 GCF_000699245.1 Pterocles gutturalis
TTTTTATTGTTTGCAGTTTTCTTATTGCCATCCTTGCGGTGTGTAGGTCGGGTGTTCTTGCTGGCTGCTGGAGGGGTTTGGTGGGCTGGGATCTGTCTGGGAGGTCCGGGAGTGGCTGGCAGAATGGGGACGGTGACAATGTGAAAATAGTTTTTCTGCAGGAGCCCCCAGGCTGCGTGGCTTCGCTCCGATTTGACGGGACCGCCCCGGCGTCTTTTCTCTGCAGGCTTTGACATGAAGTCATCTTTTACTCCATGTCTGCTATTCTGTGTGCTACTTTGCTACTTCTGTTTTAACCCATAGCCCACGAACATTTCAATGCTCAACACTTGCATTAGAGCATTTTCATGTTATGAGGTTAAATTTATGCTCAAACTTGTGAATTTCAAGCCTTATTTTCATTTTTAAAAGCACTGGGTAGTTTGAGGCTTTTCATAAAAGTCGCTTTATGAACTTGTAATGCATAACTTTAATTTCTTCAAATTCTAGTGAAAACAGAAATCAAGAAAACTCTTTTTAACAGCTCAAAATTAAAGAGTTAACCTGTCCCGTCAGCTTCCCAAAGCCGGTGAAGCTGGAAGCAATTCCTTCCAGCATGTCCAGTGGTACCCCCCTGGTAACGCTGCAGAAAACAGGAGAGTTCTGGTTCAGTGGCAGGGAAATGTGTTGGGCATTGATGGGTTGAGCTGGCTGTAGATCCGTAAGGGAGTTATCGACTTTCTGACGTGGGGGAGCCCCTTGGTGATACTGGGGAGGAACTGGAGCATCTCCAGCTCTGCCCTTCCCTGTGGTTTGCCAGTTTTGTGATGCGTTGAAGTAGCATTAAAATATTTGTTTCCCAAATGATACTGGAAACAGGGCAGAACTGCTGTCACAAGAATTCTTTGCATGGAAGTACTACCTTGGAAATATATCTTACAAAAAACAAAACAAAACAAAAACAAAGAAACAAAAAAAACCCACAAACCAAAAAACAAGCAAACAAAAAAAACCCCCACCAACTCTATGGCTGATAGTCTTTCAAAACAGCACTGCTGCCTCCAGCAGCGATGGGAAAAATCCCCCAAAACGGCCCATTGGGGATGGAGCTTGCATTGAGCTTGTTTTTCCAAAGGTGTTTTGCTTCCCTGATGAATTTGAGCCATGCTGGGCTGAGGATGTGATGCTACTGCCCCACTGCCGTGATGCTCAGCATCCTGGGATGATGGCACGGGGAGGGCTGAGCCACCGGCGTCCCTTGGCGTGCTCCAGCCCCCATCGCTGGTGTGCGTGAAAATAAATAAAGAATTATTGCAGCCAGATCCAGTTTATCAGGGCTAGGAGGTTTTTTTTATTCCCTTAGTGTTTTTAAAAATAGAATTGCGTGACCAGCAGGTTCTGGCTGCTTCAGCTGATCTGGATTTGATCCCACTGCAAAGTCCATAATGCATCTGTAGATATAATAAACTTAATTATTTAACTGCAAGAGCAAGGAGCTGCAAAGGAGAATCATTTGATGTGTGTGTTTCATGTTGTCTTCCAATAGTTGAATGGGGAGCTGCAGCTTTTGGTGGGGAAACCGCTCTGTAAGATATCTAAAGATGCTAAAAATGCGATTCTCCTCCATCGACAGCTCCCAGCCCCACGACGGCCGTTCCTTACACGTCGATGAAGTGCATCGACATCAGAAAAAACCACCACAAAACCAAGTGGCTCACGCCCTGGGGCCGCAACCCCTGCGAGAAGCTCAAGGACTTTGACGAGGCGGTGAGCAGGCAGATCGAAGCCAACGACATCGTCTTCGCCGTCCACGTCCCCCTCCCCAAAAAGGAGATGAGCCCCTGGTTCCAGTTCATGCTCTTCATCATGCAGCTGGACATCGCCTTCAAGATGGACAACGACCTCAGTAAGTGGCTCTCGGGCGTTGTTAGGGGCTGTGGTCTCATTTCCCGACGCGTTTCTCTGAAAGTTGGTTTTATCATAGAATCCCAGAAGGGTTTGGGTGGGAAGGGACCTTAGAGACCATTGAGTGCCCCCCCCTGCCATGGGCCACCAGCCCAGGTTGCTCACAGCCTCATCCAGCCTGGCCTCATCCTATCCTGCTCCATATGTTAAGGGAGATGATCCTGGAGCGGGTTCTAGAGGTGGGAGTCACTAATGAGACTTTTTAGTATGGATTTTTGCAGGGAGAGGCGTTCACGCCACACTAGCGAGCAGCTGGGCAGGTGATGAGCAGTAGAGGGACATCAGCAACTACACGGGTTTCAATCCAGCAATTCCCTTCCCTGACATATGCTCCTGGATTTCATATAATTTTTCAAATTATTCCAGGATGCTGAGTGCATAGGAACAGTTTGCAGTTGATGATACAGTCCAGCCCTTCCAGCTGCTGCTTTTCTCCTGCTTCTGCGTGTTCCCATCCCATCCCTTGTGCTGTGCCCTCGCTCTGCTCTGCTTGGGGTTTCTCACTGTGTGGAGCTGGTGAAAAGCAGTGTCATGATGGTTTCTTGTGATTTTTAATTTTTTTTTTTAATTTTGAATTTTTTAAATTTTTAAGATTTTTTTAATTTTGTAAAATTTAAATTTTTAAATTATTTTTTTTAGTTTTTATAAATGTCTCTGCCCCAAAACCCGTTTCTATCAAGACTTTAACCGGTTACGGGTTTCCAAGTGCTGAAGCACTATTCTGCTCCGTGTTTGCCGAGTGCTTCTGCTTGACGAGTTTCTAAACTGCACACCAAAGTACTCGGGACATGAAATAATTGATCTCTAAGTTTATAGGAGGAGCTCGTAAGTCGGAATGCTTGTGTCGGAGTTTTTGAAAACGTGCTCTCTGTCGGGCAGCGTTTGCAGAGGAGCTGATGTTTATTTACTGAGCCTTTGGCACAATAATAACTTGAACTTCTTCAGTTTGGGGTTGGTTGTTGGTGAGCTGAGATAGTTGCCCTACCTTCCAGCAGTCATGTGAGACACTTTTTTTGTCAGGATTTGGTCCATGCAGATGGAAAGTACCTGCTGTCCCTGACACTACAGTGGTCCAAATTAGTTGGGAAAATGTGTACGGGAACCGTGGAGGAAGCTGTCATAGGGGGATTTGCCCTTAGCACCTGGAAAGAGATAAAATATATTAAAAAATCTCCCCACATCCAAACGAACAAAAAAAACCCCAAAAACCATCAAACTCAAATAACCCTGCAAAAAAATGTGCAAAATGATGTCTGGAGCAGCAAGGGCAAGACTGATCTGCAGAGGTGTACGTGTTTGCGTGTTTTAAAGTGTTTGGGAAAAATCCCTCTCTCTAACAACTGCAAGCTAACAAGGAATAAACAATTTACTTTTCCAGCTGGTCTGAAGTGGGGCTTCTGTCGCGCTCTCTGGCTGTAGTGCTCACGTAACCGGGTGGCGGATCAGGGCAGGGACCAGATCTGGCTTATAACCGGGGCGATGGGCTGGGGATGTGGCAAATGCACGTGCTGGGGGGGGCTGGCAGCCCACGTCCCCGTCACCATGGATCTGCGGGAGCTTTGGTGACACCTTTGTTTCCTTTCCTGCCTCGCCTGCTCGGCGTGGACGGGCTCCTTCCCAGCTGTTCAGTGCATCATCGTGAAGATAAGTTACAAATGAGGCTGTATAAAGCTTACCTACGTATTCCTATCCCTGTAATTATCTCTGGAATACAGAGAGCAGCTTTGTAACTTTATTAAAGCCTCAGCTTCGTAGAGTCCAACAGACAGTGGCGTTTAGAGAAATAATGCTTTGTTCCCAGGCTGCTAAAGCCAAACGCTGAGCTGGAGCCCGCAACCGGCTGAGCACCTGCGAGCAGGCTGCTAAAGTGCTAAACAAGCTTTGGATGGAAACTCTGCCTGAGTGTGCAGGGAGCCTTGTCTTCGGGGCATTATTTGTGCTGTTCAGTGACTAGAGTCCTTCAAAGCTGGGAACTTTTTTTTTTTTTGAGATTTAAAAGCAGAAGAGCCTGTCTTGGGCCACCATCAGGGTGATAAAAGCAGGTTTGGGCTGTGCTGTTCCAGCTCCGTTTCTGGTTATTGTTGGTTCAGGAGCTGCTGGAGGGTTTTGTTTGTAAGCATTTGGAGACAAGGGACGTTACTGCTTCTTATGGTGTGAGCTTGCTTGGCACATCTTGAAGGTTTTCTTTCATTGACTGAAGAAAGTATTGTAAAACACTATTTTCCTACACTTTGTGCCAAGCTGAAGGCAGATGTAAATTAAGTGTAAAATCTAAGGAAGTAGTGAGTAACGCATTTCTTGCTTGCTAGATTGTGTTGTAACAGATTTCAAAAAAAAAAGTAAAAATAAATCTTGTTAAGCCAAAATGATTGCATGTGTGTCCCTGTACCTTACTGCTGACTTTGCGTTAGTGTTAAGAGCTTCACTCATCAGGCAGCTGGGATTAGCTGCTCCAAAGAGGCAATGCCAAAGATGTGAAATAACCTCATTTCTTCTTTTAAATCGACAATTTGAGTTTCTGCTCTCAAGCTTTAATCTGAGACCTCAAAGCCAGCACTCACCCTGTTGTCATTAATGCCAGCAGGGCACTTCACTGCGACGGCGCTTGGTTGTCCCCTTCCCCTGCCATCCGTATGCATCCAGGTTTGGGCTGGGACAGAGTGAGCTCTCTCCCCAGCAGCTGGTGTGAGGCTGTTGGGTTTTGTGCTGGGGAGAAGCTGATCACACACTGATGGGCAGAGCTGCTGCCAGGACAGTCGAGGACTTTCCAGCTTCTCTGCTGTGCCTGTGTCTGCAGGGGCAGGAGGAGCTGGGAGGGAGCACAGCCCCAGTGACCAGCCCAGGATTTGACCTCAGGGTTAGGACTGAGACCCAAACTGGCCGATGGTCTGTTCCATCCCATGCCCGGCATGGCCAGGAGAGAGGGGAGGCTCTGGCTGGAAGGGCTCACTCTTGCTCCGGATTGTCTCCCTCCAGGTCATCCCTCTGTCAGGGTCGTCTTGGACACTCAGGCTCTTATCTCGGTTCTGGGATTGTGGTTTCGGGACTCTCCCTGCTCTGGGATCGTTGGCCGGGAACAGGGTGAGCCTTGGCCATGGGGTGGTGAGCAGTGTCACTGTGTGTCCCTCATTTGTAGATATTACTATTATCATTATTATTATAATTATTATTTCCAATATTATTGCAGTTCAGTTATTAAATTGTTCTTATCTCACCCCACGAGTCTCTTTTCCCTTCACCCCTTTAATTCTCTCCCCGTCCCAGGCGGGTGAGCCAGCGGCTGCGTGGGGTTTGGCCGCCCGCCAGGGTCAAAACCACAACACGAGGCCAACGCATGGAACAAAAACTTCCATCCACTGCGAGCCCGTGGGCTCGGGTTTTCCAGGGGCACTGGCTGCCACA
>NW_010117834.1:5446-9042 GCF_000699245.1 Pterocles gutturalis
GTCAGCCAGGGCTCTGCCAGGGCAGAGGGAAAGGGCAGCCCTGGCATGGAGCCCTGGGAGTGGGAGGGGGCTGGGCATCCCAAAAGAAGGGATGGGGCCTTACCACCTTCACCTTGGGAACTTGCTCTGGGCTTTCATAAAGCTGATGTTTAGAAATGTTTTTGAAATGCAGATGTTATAAAAAAGCAGATGTTTAGAAGCTGAGCTGCTTCCCTCGCATTTATCCCTCATGGAAAGCTGGGAGAGCCCCAAGATTGCTGTTTCTCCGAGGAAAAGGTGATTTCTGTGTCCAGGCTGTCCCTGTCCTTTTTTGATGCGTTGTGCATTCAGTTATTAAAAAACCCTTTCCAGAATGGGGAAAGGCAGCAGACAGAGAAATGAGAAGAAGTTGTTTTAAAACCTCCCGTCCTTCAATTACAAAAGCTGCGATGGGAAGACTTCAGTGCTGTTCCCGAGGATGGGAACATCTGCAGCCAGGACCCGTTGGGGTTGCTGGTGGCGACTGTGCAGATCCCCTTCCTCGGCAGGTTGGGCGGTTGGCTCTCCATCCCTGTGCATCAGATTCACCTTAACAACCCATCCTTCCTTTGCTTCCGTTGTTGGCACCTCTCTCTGCTGGGCTCTCCTGGGCAGGACACCTTGGGGAAGGGTGGGAGGATGTGCTGGGAGCTTGGAGAGGATGTCTTTTTTTTTTTAATTATTGTTTTTTTGGGGCTGGTCTGCTGCCATGCATCGGGGCCATTTGCCTTTGGCAAGCTGCAGCGTTCTTAGCAGGGAGCATCAGTCCTTCTCCCTGGGCTGCTTTGCGGCACAACCTTCTACGTGCCAAGAAATAATTCACTGGTACCCATCCCCTGGAGCAGGGACCTGGAGGCTGATGGCTCCCTGACTGCCACAGCCCGGCTTTTGGCTTTCCTGCCTCAGTTTCCCCTTGTTGAAAAGTAAATCTGAAATCACTCAGTATTGAACTGACACCTGGGAATGCCATGTCCATGGGGGATCCCAGAGTGGTGGTTGTGCTGTGCTGGGCAGATGGTGTGACATTATGGAGGCACCTTTATAATTTTTTGGTCTAAAATCTCTATTTTCTTTTCTTCCTAGTGAACTTAAAATGTCAGTAAGTGAGAAAAAGTTTGATTTCTTTGCAGCTGGAAAGCAATCCTGTGCAGTTGTGTGGCTGCAGACTGTTGCTCAAATTCATCCAGTTTTGGTCCCTTTGGTAGATTTTGTAATTTTCAGAGAGCTGGTGAAGCGTGGAAGTGTAACACAAATAATTCCAGAATTTCTTCTGCTTGCACACGCTTCTTTCCAGCCACTGTATTAGTATGCAGCTGGCACCGAGCTGCCTTCTGAAACAACTTCTCTATTTTTAGGCTGTTGTACTGTGAGTGAAGATATCCTCTGCTAATATCATGTTGTAAAATGAATCATGGAAAAGATCTTGGGCACTGAACGTCTGGCAGGAAAATGCCAAAGTGAAAAAATAATATTGGTGGTGCCGTGAAGGCAAGGTGAATCTGGGCATGCCGCGAAGAGATGCTCTGGTGTGGTCCTTGGCAGATGCAGTTTCCTGGCGTGGGCAGTTTCATCTGTTGGTTCTGAATAAGACTGAGATTTCTACCCTTTGTTGTTGGGAAATTCTAGAGAATCTGGATTAATATACATGGATGAACTGGATAATTGCTTTCCTCGAACATCTCAGCATCTGGGAGCTGAGCACAGGTTTGCAGGAGCTTTTTCTCTTCTTTCCTCACATGTATTCTTCCCCTTCTGCTGTGGCTCAGCCTTGAATAATTAAAATACTCTGCTCTCAGCACTTCTACAGAATCCCAGGATGGTTTGGGTGGGAAGGGACCTTAAAGCCCATGGAGTCCCACCCCTGCCATGGGCAGGGACACCTCCCACCAGCCCAGGTTGCCCAAAGCCTCATCCAGCCTGGCCTTGAACCCCTCCAGGGATGGGGCATCCACAGCTGCTCTGGGCAACCTGGGCCACTGCCTCACCCCCCGCACAGGGAAACATTTCTTCACAAAGACTCATCTCCATCTCCCCTCTTTCTGCTTAAACTCCCCTCTTTCAGCTTCAACCCGTTCCCCCTCCTCCTGTCCCTGCACCCCCTGATCCAGAGCCCCCCCATCTCTCCTGTAGCCCCCTTTCAGCCCTGGAAGGTGCTGGAAGGTCTCCCCGGAGCCTTCTCTTCTCCAGGCTGAAAAAAGTATACGTACGTTTATGTGTTTTTACGTTGATGTCTTTGTACAAGACTCTGTTCTAAGGGGAGGTGTTACCCCAGCACAGAGACCAGTGGAAATCCAGAGGGACATTCCCATCCCGTGGTACGGAAAGGCACCCACTAACATGCCTCCTGCCTTCTGGTTTTCATACTCGATGGCAGCAGCAACACTGGGATGACAAAAGATGGAATAATGAAAGCTGGTTTTGTTGGATTGAATCCCAAGCATTCCAGTTGGTTTTACAGCTTCTGAAATGAAGTTTGGAGTTCTTTTTAGCCGGGCCAAGTTTAACCTTATGTTCCCATTTATCTGTTTTGCTGGTCTTCTAAATAGCAGATCTGAGCTGGCGAATTTGTGGTTTGTGGAAACCCAACTAATGGCTGCTGCAGAAAGGAACCTGATACCGGTCTGGATGGTATAGATCACGTGGGTAAAAACAATGCTCAGAAAAATCCTGATGCATCCACATCAGATGCATAACAGAGCCACCTCCGAACTCTGTATAAATAGCAAGTCTAAACCACAGATCCCATCCACGCCCCCTCCCATCATTTTGGATGAGTATGCCACCGCATCTTCCCAAGAAAAATACGGCTGAAAAAGATGACAAATATACGGGACACGCAACGCTTGAACAACTCACACTCGCTTGCAGACACGAAGCAGCCCCCCTTCATGATGATGAAAACCAGATTGTTTTCAGAGCTGAACTTCAAAGCTCATCAAGCCCTGACGTGTCTTTGCAGCCCGTTCCCAAGCACGGGCTGCTGCTGGGAGAACAGGCAAGCCCTGGCGTCATACGGATGGTTCCCGGTGAAAAGCTACGAGCGTTGACATCGCATATGCTGCTGCATCCTTGCATCACAGAGCACACACGGTGTCTGCCCGTGCAGTGACGCAGCCCTGATGGAACATGTGCTCGGATCTGCAGAGGCATTTCTGACCTCCAGAGCTCAAGACTGTGCCACAGCGCGCTTCCAGGGAGCTTGCAAGTGTTCTGTAGCCACCTTCCAAGGCTTCTCCATGGTTCATGGTTCTGTAGCCATCTTCCAAGGCTTTTCCAACGGCTGCAGCTCTCGGAGCATGGTGATCTCTGAAAAGAGGCGAGGCTGTAGCGTGCATGTGCTCGTTTCAGAATGTGTTCCTCTTTCAAAGCCTTCCGTGGGATCTGTGCCCGGTAAACAGGAGGATTTTACATCTGGTGGAGCTGGTACAGACTTGCCCCAGGTTTTCAAAGCGTGTTTATGTGTTGCTGCTTGGCAGGCTTCAGCTGTAGCTCTTGATCTCATGAACTTGCTCAGTGACAGCACCTCAATAAAAGTCTGTTCCAGCCCCCTTTTTTTTTTTTTTTCTTGCATTGCTGAC
>NW_010117834.1:9073-12131 GCF_000699245.1 Pterocles gutturalis
GCATCCTGGCAAGAGCGTATTCAAAAGCAGCCACACCCCGTGCTCCTGCTGTGGATGTGTCCAGGAGAGGCTGGGCTGGCTGCTTCCACACACATTTGATGCGATGTATAAACTGTGTGTGTTCGCTTACGTGCAAGTTGGTGCGTCTGTAAAGATGGAACCGAGCCGGCGCTGCTGTGGGTGCGTGCGGAGGGGAGGGCTTCCACAGTCGTATGTAAAATGACTTGAGTTAAACAAGACATACGGAAAACATCAACTCCGCCCTAATTTCTGAGGTCATAGGACATCCCTTTTTTTCAGCAAGGCCACCAGAGCTAAACTTCAATTTTTTAATTTTCTTTTTAAAGGAACTTTGTGTAGTGTTTTCCTGTTACTCTGGGAACCCTGGCTTGTCTGTGGGTCTTGTTTTTTGGTGATGTATTTTGGCTTTTCTGTTTCTTTCATTTAAACTCCCTCCGGTAGAATCCATCTTTGTTAAGGGCTGTATTCTAGACCTTTTATTCAAGATGTTGGGCTTTAATGTTTACGGATGGTGAACCTACAGCCAGAAGAAACCTAAGGTTGCATTAATAGATGACTTTTATTGTGTCTAAATGAACAAAATGTACCATTAACTGTGTGGCTTCTCCTTTAAGCAGTACATCTAACCTTATACAGTATATGCAGTTGTGTACTTCATCTTTTTTTGTGGCTTTCTGTAGCTCTGCTCTTTCTATGTCCACATAAAGCAAATCCTACGATGCATTGTAGTCACTTCCCGAAGCAGAAGGACCGATCGCCCACCCTTGCAGAAGGTCGCCGTTGAAGCCTGGCGTGCTGAACCTCTGCCAGACTGCGGTGAAGAGGCTGCGGGATGGCTTCTGCTCGCTGTCTGGGCTCCAGTTTCATTGTTCCTAATGTTATATAAATAAATAACGCTCTTCACCCACAACTGTAACGTAAGCTGTAAGTCACAATATGTTAAAAAGACACCAGACCTTTATAACCAGTAAAAGTTCTTTCTTCCCTACTAGAGATGAGATAAATGTTTTGGAAAGGGTGATTTGGTCTGTATTGTTTGGGATGCAAAAATTTCCCTTCCCCTCTGTAGCCGCATGCCTCTTGGGGTCCCTTCAGTGTCTAGAGTCTCTCCTACCCTCCTGATGTTCTGCACCATTCCCCTCTAACAAGCCTGATGTCTCCTTCCTCTTGCAGAAGAAAACGCAGAAATTACCCTGGATGTGTCGTTAGCGTATCGCGACGACGAGTTTGATGACTGGGAAGAAATAGCGCGTGCGATAGAGATCAGGAAGCTGAAGTGCACCTTTGGCTCACCAAAAGTAAGGGGTTTGGATGGTGCTGGAGGTGGGGAGGTGTGGGGGCATGGTGGGAGTTGTCCTCCTCCTTTCCTTTGTGGTGCTTCTTAGAAGCTCTGAGTTGTTCAAACGTCTCAGCTTTCTCTTGGGTCAAAGTCTTTGAAAACCTGATGAGCTCCCCCATGCAATTGGTGCTGTTTGGCGATACAAGAGAAGGGGATGAAGTTGGAGGCAGAGTTAAGGAAGAAGAGGTGTGAGGTGTTGCAGGGGTGTTGTCCTCTGCAGCTGTGGTCAGGCTGGAGCTCGGATTCTTTGAGATCTGTGTACCTCAAATCATCTGAGAGAACTTGGATGTTTCCCTCTTCTTT
Source organism: Pterocles gutturalis (assembly GCF_000699245.1). Classification (NCBI taxonomy): domain Eukaryota; kingdom Metazoa; phylum Chordata; class Aves; order Pterocliformes; family Pteroclidae; genus Pterocles; species Pterocles gutturalis. The sequence continues at coordinate 10,737 of NW_010117834.1, forward strand.
TTCCGTGATGGACAAAGCCTTGTTCTTCAGGAGTGGCGAGGAAATAGCCCGTCAGGGATGCTGCAGCAGGCAAAGAACCTGCAGAGGTGGAGCAAGAGTTTCTTAAAAGAACTTCTTAATGCCTCAAGCTACAGAGGGAGCAGAGAGCACAGCTAGCATCGAGAACACAACATCTTGTTTAAAGAGGTTTCTTTTTGTGCTGCAGACTGTAATTGCTGTGCTTAAATTAATCTGGTGTCACTTCACCGTGCTGTGTTTCTCAGCTCTGTGTCTTGTTCTCCCACGTCACAGCCCCTTGCAACAACCCGCTTATGCCTCCAGAAGCACCTGGATGCTTCCACGCAGCCTCATAAATGCAATAAATACCTATGAGGTGCAGAGGAGAGCAGTGCTAGTAAAACAGGACTTCAGAAACTCCAAATGGAGCCATGTGTGAGAGGGTTGTGCATTTTGTTTTGGCTCCAGTTGTTCTTGCTGAGGGAGGAAGCTTGGGTCCCAAAGGAGCCTTTCATCTTGAAAGCCTCCCTTGACTTGAAATAAATTTAAGAGCTGGAGACGTGATCCTGCTTGAGTCCAAATGCTGCTGACTCAACGACCCAAAACAATCAAAAACGTCCCCAAACCTATGTTCTCCAGACTTGCCCAGACTCTCCCCAGGCGAAGGCTGGAGCAAAACAGCTCTCGGTGCTAGCGATGGTCCCAGTGTCGGGGCTGTTGCAGACCCTCACCATGGAGGGCGTGCTGGTCCGTCTGTCCGAGGCTGACCACTGTCCTGCTCTGTTCCCTTTTGCTAGACCCTGGAGTCCGAAGGCCGTCACTACGATTGCGACTTCCTTCCCTTCATGGAGATCGGCAGCGTGGCCCACAAATACTACCTCATCAACATCCGCCTCCCCGTCAACGAGAGGAAGGGCATCAACGTGGGCATAGGAGAAATCAAGGACATCCGCCTCGTGGTAAGTGTCTGTCTTGCTTCTGTCTGTTGTGTTTGCCTGGGGGCTGCAGCAGCTCCATTCTTGATCTCCTCTTTGATCCACAGCAAGGTCCTGCTCTTCATCCCATAGCTCCTGCCTGTAAACGTGACTTTCCTCCTTACGAGGGATGCCCTCGTTGGCCTCTCCCTGCTGAGGAGCCCTCCCCAAGCCTTGAGCAGTGCCAAGGTGACCTCCTCCCCCCGACTGAGCCCTGCCTCTTGCGGGTAGGAGCGAAGGAGGAACTGCACAGCAGGGTTCAGGGGAGACCTGGGCTGTCTGGGAGCTGGCCAAAAAGGACTGTTGTGGTTTTGACTCTGGCTGAGAGTCAGACTCCATGCAGCCGCTCGCACACCTTCCCTGTTCCCAGGGATGGGGGAGAGAATTGAAAAGGAGAAGGGAAAAGAGACTCGTGGAGTGAGAT
>NW_010117835.1:0-935 GCF_000699245.1 Pterocles gutturalis
TCTACCCGTCAGTTTTGGCGCTCGGCACCTCGTCACGGCGATTCGGAGTCACCCCGAGATTTGTCCCTGCTGGGCAGTGTCTGTCTGTCCGTCCGTACCTTCGCTGAGGTCGGCGTTGTGCTGCCCGGGTGGGTTGCGGGCAGCGGTGTGTGTTTCTGCGGTGGGTTGGCGTTGGGCTGTGTGTTTTGGCAGGGCACGAGGGTCTTTCAAGAGCTCCCCAAAGAGTCTCTTGACACCTATGAGCGGTGTGCTGTATGTGCTCCAGATGGGAACCTGAAAGTAGAGAAAGTTGAAAGTGGCGTTGGAGGGTCAGTAGAGATGTGTGGCTTATTTTTTGTTTTCATGAGCAGGATGTACTGGGGTTTTCTGGTATTGTCCACCCATGAGAGCAGTTGAGAAAGACTAATTTCAGCAACTTCTTCAGCTAGAAGCTTTCATTGAGCACAGCTTCCTCCCGCTCCCAGACTATGCCTGTGTTAGTAGTAAAGAGTACAAAGATCCCCAACCACTTTGCCAGTATTTAAGAATTGTGACATCCTCCGTGAGATTTACTTGTGTATGCGAGAAAACTGAAACACGGAGGAGTTAGTCATTTGAAGTCACACATCAAACAGTTGTCAGGGTTGGGAATGGAACTTTTGCGAGTTGTCAGTTTTCAAGCTCTTGCTTTAACCACTAAATATACTGTTTCCCACTAGCTGCTTCCTCAGGCAACACTGAAAGCACAGTTGGTTGACTGTGAACTTGCCTAAAAGGCTGCTTGAAAGTTTCCACCAGAGCAAGGTTCCTGAGTCCTCCCATCAAGGGAGGAGCATCAAGAAAGATGCTTTTCTTCCTCCCTGGTGTTCCTCTGTCTTTCTCTAGTGATGCTGTTTTACTTCCAGAATGAGGTATGGCTTTACATTTCCATTTCTCTTAAGCTGCTTTTCCTGAGC
>NW_010117835.1:960-12874 GCF_000699245.1 Pterocles gutturalis
TATCTCAAGTTCTGCTGAGGGTGGATGATGGTCTATCACTCTGATGCTCTTTCTCTAGTTGCTGTGGAGCTGGGAGCCCCACAGAACTGCAGCCTGTTTTTATCACCACGTGTACATTCTGCTTTCCTATCTCTTTCCTTGCTGACAACCCCTTTCATCATCAGCCCTGCGCACAAACAAGGTTAGCTCCAGTTCAGATTACATTAGTGTAGTTCTGCTTCCCATTACTTTTCTCTGGGAGCCTGTTTTGTGGGGGTGTGCATGTGTAAGGCGGACATTGAGCAATATAAATGCTCAAAGTAAAAGAGCCTTTATTTCATAAAGGGAAGGGCATGGCATGAGCCAAGGGATTCTTAGGATCCGGTGGTTGTTCAAAAGAACTGTCCACAGTTCTCTTCTCAGCCCCTCTGGTAGGGAGAAGGATGCTCTGTAGTGTTTTAGAGGCCTGAAGAGTTAGGTGTGTGTGTTTTCATCCTTCTCCCAGGTTCCATTGTACATCTATATCAGTCTAATGGTTTGTGAGAGTAGGGAGTGAAGGTGATTAACCAGGGGCTTGGAAATGTCTAATAAAAGATATTACTGAATCAATGTAACTATGTGTCTACTGTGTAACACTGGATGAACAATGAACTGCTGTTGAAAGGATGAATGAATCGGTGCAGGGAATTGTCTGTCAGGATATGGGATCAATGTACAAACCAGAAGCAGATAATATGCAAAACCCTTTATATTTAGTAGAAGGAGAATTCTTATTATGGTAAACCAAATAAAGGAGATTAGGGTATTCTAAACTAGGGTTTGAGGAAATGAACCCTAAAGATAGAAAACCCTTGATTTTAGGGGTTGTTCAGTACTTGAATGCTCTTCTACACCTTTTCAAGGGATCCTAGTTTTTTCCTGCCTAGTTCATGGGCCAAGACTTATGCTTGTTTGTGTGTGTTGAAGGAGGAACCAGAGACAGTTATAGCTCTGGTGCAACTCAAGTCTGTACTGCAGGTGCAACACTATCACAGGAACTGAAAGAGAGCAATGATGCTCAAACAGCACAGTGGGACACTGATCCATATTTTACAGAAAGCTTAATGGAAGTTGTAAAGGTAAAACTTTTGTTGACATAAGAGCAAAATCTATCCTATTAATGCTGCCTCCGAAATGGTGTTAGCAGGTCTTCAAGAAGGCAGCAAAGCCATTCTTCTGGCACAAAAGGCTGCTGGGAGCTGAATGCCCAGGCTCAGGGTCACTCTTGGTGTCAGTCTGCAAGGGCTGGAATATCAAGTCTGATCTGCTGTGTCGAAGGTCCCTGCTCAGCTGGGGTGAACAGGGCAGCACAACACTCACGCCTCTGCAGGCTGGCAGTCCTGAGGCTGTGTTTCTAGCACCTCGCACCAGCTTGTCTTCAGTTTTAGACGAAGAAAGAGACAGGCTGTCAATACTTGTCAGCAGGCAGAGCTGCAAGGGCCAGTCTTACTATGAGCTTCTGTTGTTTGCATCCACATCATGGGACTGGAGCCTGAGTCAGGATTTTTTATGTTATGCTCCAAGGGACGCAGACACAGCATGTTTTTTTCTGTGTGATGAAGGTAAGTGGCTGGCACTGGGGTGTGATATCCAGCTAGCCCTGCAAGGGGGGAGTCCCCCTACAAAACTCCCACACACAGTCACAGTTTGACACACTTACCTGCTACAGGAGTTTTCCCAGTCTGTTATTGGAGGGGAATTTGTGGGTTAGTTTTACAGTCTGTCAATGCTCAAATGACTTGCCCTCAGTGTACAGCAAACCTATTTTACCCCGTGACCGCCACCAAGAAAGCAAGCCCAAGCTTAAAACATTTTCAGAACACTCACTGAAATGAGTCTGTGCCTATGAAAGCTGAGGGTTGGTTCGGATCTGCTGAGTGTATTGATTGTGCGGTAAAGGCATGTCAAGCACGTGTGTACATAAAAATTCCCGTGGTCTCCTCCCCCAGCTAAGTCGATGCCTGCAACGAAAGTGACTTCCTGCTGTCTCCCACGCGACACGCATCACCTGTGAGCTCTGCACCACTTGTTTCTTATAAACTTGAAAGGTATTTTCGTAGTCCTGGGGTTTAGTAATTTTGTAATCTGTTTGTGGGCGTTAGAGCTTCCGTGTCTGTCTAACGCTGCAGCCTCGCAGAGGTTTGTGGAACACTACTCCATGTGTGATCTTGCTCGCTTGCTGCTTTGTTTTTCTTTTTTTTTTTTTTCCCCTCTCAATAGCAGTTGTATGTTGTAAACACCCGAGCTGTGGTTGAGAAACTTTGTAAGAGGAGATTTGTGTTAGCGTGTTTTATGTTGGCTGCTGGCTTGTTAGATACTGACTGTAGTTTCAAACGTGTTCTGTTACACTCTGCATAAATTTGCCTTTATGTCTAACTATGTATTCCTTGGGGGGTGTGAATTCAAACCATACGCTACCTCCTATTACTGATGTTGTGCCTATATTCGTTACGTGACATCCAGTAACATTGGGGTTTATGTTCAGTCCTGGCAGTCTATTGCCATTATTTTCCTCCACCTCTTCTTCTGCCCAGTGATGGAGAGCTCTGGGCATTGTAAGATGGGTTCATTGCCTGTATAACTTTCACTAAGGAAATGACTGGCACCAATGGATGCATCTTTCCTCATTGCTCCCCTAGGAACTGACTCTGCGTCTCAAAATTACTGAGGGATTATGGAACCATTGTCTGCTACTAGGAGTTTTTTGATGCTTGTTGGGCTCGTCTGCCCCGGAGGCAGGGGTCAGTGTGGAATGGGTCCATGTGTATTTCATTCCTAGTTCCCTGAGAAAGTCTGTCTTGGACAGATTTTACTTCCCCCTTACAAAAATGTTCCACAGAGCAGAAATACATGTGAAAAGGAGAGTACACTTGAATTCTCTGGGAATTGTGCGGAATAGCTTCACGTTTGGACCCATGGAAATCTGTTGTTGGGTGTGTGCTTAATGCTTTGGGACTTGTGTGACAGCATGCATTTCCCTTCCTCTTACATGCTCTGTAAGTCCAAAGCGATACTGTGCTCTGCAGTTTGAGAGCTTGTTTATCTGCAGGCTGGAGGAAGCAGCTGTGATGGCCCCATGCAGACGGCAGTCGCAGCCCATGCCGCTTGTCCCACTGCTGGGCTCTCCTGTTGGGTTGTGGCTGGTCACGCCTCGCATTTTCTTAGCAAGAGCTGAGGTTCCCATCAAGTGTGGTTGCTTCTTTTGGGAAAAGAGCTTCCATTACTGCTTCCCTGTGGGATGGGAAGAGTGGTTCTTTCCCCAGGGCAGCTGGGGCGCCCTGCCTGTCTCAGGAAACAGCAGAATAACGTGTTGAGCAAACTGCATCTTGTTTTCATGTGCTCAGCTATGCCAGCGGCACTGCCAATGAGATGCTGCCCCTGCAGCTCCTTTCCTGGAGTCAGGACGGTTGTATGGCTTGTAGACAGCCTCTACAGCACACGATTTTCAGTGTCTTACCCAAGCAAGTACATACCATGGGACAGTTTTTAGGTTGGGCTTGTAGAAGTGGGCGCAGAGGAATCTGCTGCCTGAGATGAATGAGGAGGTATTTGAGGTCCTGTGGTTTCCTCAAACGTTCAGAGCAATATTCTTGGCCCTTGGGGGAATGTGGAAATATTCTAGCAAGAAGATGTTTTGGGGTACATTGCAGTAGGAAGTGTGAGGACTGGGGGAGGCTTACGGTAGGTAGAGAGTGGGTGGCTGCAGCTCCGTGTTGGTAAGCAGGATCTTTGATAGACTGTGTACCTGCTTGAGGCTGGTTCTGTGGGTTTGCATCCCACTAAAACAAACTTCTGTCTCACCCTTGTTTGCCCTAGCTTTGAGAGATATGGAAGTTGTGCAGTAAGTTAATTTCTGTCAATTGTGGGTTGATTAACTTTGAACCTCAGGCTACTAGACCTACAGGTCAGAACCCTACCACAACATGGGATTTTTAATAATAGTCTGTCCACCCACCAGGGTGAAAGTCTGAGCTGGTGCTGGGGCTTTTAAAAATTGACAGCTGCAATGGGGAATCCTTTTTTTAAAGACTGTTGCAGTGAAGGACAGAGAGTGTATCTCAAACCCCAGCAGCATAAACCCTGATGAGAAGGAGTGATGCATATATTTGGCAATTCACAAATGGCAAAATGACACAGAGAAAAGGGAATTGTAATGACTTTTACTCGTGAGGTCAAACCAGTGCAAACAAGGTCACAGCCTGGAGAATGCTGTTGCAATTTCCCAAGGCAAAAGGGCAGGTGAAGTGGGGTGGTGCAGGAGAGTTAATCTATGCAAGGCTTGCTTCGTGTAGAAACAGTCACACTGGATCAAATCTAAGGTCCAAATAGTAGAGTGTTCTGAATTTAGCAATGGGAGGGTGAGTGGCTTGGTAAATCAAGTCCAGAGTTATTCTTCCTTTGGCACGTCCACTTCAGGTTCTGTTGGAAAAATCCCTCTGCATCGTGAGAGAATCGGTGAGTTTGGGACGACAAGGTATTGAGCAACTTGAACTTGGCATTGTAGGTTAGATAAGGTACTTCATATCTGATGGGATGTGGCATGAGGTAGAAATCCCCAGTAGAAGGAAGCAGTTCAGCTATTGTTGCGTCTTTCATCTCTGCTGGGTAGAGTCCTGGTAGTTTGCTGCTTCTGTTGCCGTTGGGAAAGACTGACATATTCTGGAAGCTTGCTGGTTTTATTGTTAATGAGCAGAAGACAAGGCAAGCTTGTTTTGCTTTATTCAAACTTGTAAACCTTGCCTCCTCCCCCTTTTACTCCCCTCCCTCTAAAGGCACATGGGTGGTTTTGTGGTCTCAGTATCCGGCCTCGGTCATACAGCATGTGCGCTAAGGAAGCAGGACAGATAAAACATTGCTCGTATTTCTGGGAATCCTTACCTCACTGCTGATGGGGAAGTGTCGTGCTCCAAGGCACTGGCAGATAAGATGCTGCTTGTCGTTCTGAAGCATAGGGCTGGCTCACGAGAAGCTGCCAGCAGGACTTCATGATTTGGGAGACCCAACTCTTCAGCAGCGTGTTGCTCAGTTTCTTTGTAAGTTTGTGCGCTGTCTGACAGCTGCAAAGCCATATTTTAAGTTGTGAATGAGCAAATTTTGTACTGGTTTCATGGGCTGAGGATAAGCTAGAATTGCTCAGGGCACATGTGTTTAGAACCAGCAAAGAGTCAGACTGGCAGGAGGCTGAAGGCTTGGTTTCCACAGCAGCTATGAGCCCTGTCTGTGTGAGCACCCTTCAGGCTGTACTACTGGCGTGCTTCTCTGCTGACCTGGTGGAAAAACTCTCTGGTAAGTGAGAAGGAATTTAAGTGAGCTGGTTTCTCTGCTGAGGTGGTTGAAGGGGGTTGGAGCCACTGACCTGTCTCTTGCTAGGAGCTAACAGCTCCAAGCTCTTCCTGCATATGGGGACGCTGCTCTCTGCTGCCTGTCATCCGTGGGGGAAACTGGAGTTTTATACTGCTGCAGTATTTTGCTTGTGGGCAAATGGATGGAGCGTGAGGGTTTCTATGACTTTGGTATTACATGACTTTAAGAAACCATACGACAGGCTTCTGCTGAATGCCTCTTGTTTTCGCTGTTCATGTGTATACTTATTCTGTGTTTGAAAACAACAGTTTGTATCTGATAGCATTCAGGTTCTTCTCTTCTTTGCATTCTTTGAATGCACTGAGAATAAATTGTAGAGCCCTGCCAAGTGAAAGGATGCAGGTGGAATTACCAGACCTATTTTGACTGCCTTGGCCTTAGATTTCATTTTTCCTGTACTTGTAGAGGGGGGGACATACAGTGGTGTATTATTTGTTTGTGTAAAAACACATGCATACTCAGAACCAGCAACACCTCTTTCTCCCTCTTGCAGACTGGAACTGAGCTCTGGAAAAACAAAGTGGAGCTTGGAGCATGTGGCCTGAGGATTGCCTTACAAAGCCTGGGGTAGGGAATCATTGTTTCTCTTGGCTGCTTGGTCGCAGATGAGCTATCAGGACAAGTACCTTTGTTCTCAAGTGAAGATAATTTTTTAATTTCTTTGTCAAATACAGGTGTAGTTGTTAATTCCAGTCTCAAAGAGATTAAGAAAGGGTTCAATTGAAATAGACGCAAATTCTATAGTAAGAATGCCTCTGTAGCTTAAAGGCACTGGACTGGATATTTGACTAAGTTGCCTATTTTCCTGAGCTATGAGGATATGCTAACCTTCCTTTCTTTGGGTCCTTTTGCATATTAACTTTCTACAGAGCCCAGCGCAGATCTGAGGAGATACTGTGTAGTCAACAGCAACAGACTTTTTTCCCTTTTCTTGCAGGTGGTAGCTAATAAGTGAGCAGGATGCCCCCAGGCATTTACTGCCCTACGGAATTCTGGTCGAAGGGGGAAAACCAAAACATCCAGGTGGACTTTCTGCTGCCCACAGGCATATATTTAAACCTCTCTGTGTCCTGCAATGCCAGCTTGGGCACCATCAAGCAGGTAACAGCCTTGTTCTACAGTCTTCTCTGCAGTGTCCTGGAAAGAGGAGTCTGTGCTTGGGGAGCATCTGGGGAAATGTGTTGGGTCTTAACTCAGTGCAAGTTGGGTTTCTTCTGCATTGCTCTGAGCCAGTTCCTTGTGACTCACTGTGACACCCCCCCCTTTGTTAGAGCCTCTGCAACCCACTAAACCCACACCTAGCTGCTGAGACTGCCAGCAACAGGGTGCTGGTGGTGGTACCAGTGGTGTCGGGCTCCATTCTCTGGGTGCTTGTCCAGCCTTGGGGTGGGAGTTAGGGTAACTGTGGTGTGAGGGGCAGGGCCATGCAGGGCTCATGGACTGTGTTCGGTTACTGCTCACCTGACCACACCAGTCCCCACGTTGGATTTTTCATTATGAAAGTTCTTGTGTATGCATGTGCAAGTAAAAGAAGTCACCCCAAATAGTCAAATACAGATGCTGGGCTCTCTCCAAGTATTCAGGATGCCAGCCCATTTTGTCACAAATTTCATGTTATTGGGGACAAGTTACTTAACCCAATTTTGCTTCCAGTGGGAATAACACCTCTGTTTCACAAGGCTAGCAGTCAGCAGGTACTACCATGAGGTATTCGGGTGGGGGTTATTTAAATACTCAGACTGAGGGATTTACTTTGCCTGAAACAAATGGCAAGCACGAAAGAAGTCAGTTAAAGGCACTTGCAAATAAATCCACTCAGCAGTTCAGCACAAGTTGGAGCCACCAGACTTGTCTGAAAAGCAGCTTGTGATTGCAGGTCCAGGAACTCTGTGAGAGGGTTTGGCTGTGCGTTGCCTTCGCTAAACTTTGAAAAGCAGCTTGTGATTGCAGGTCCCAGGAACTCTGTGAAAGGGTTTGGCTGTGCGTTGCCTTCGCTAAATGGTGTGTCTTGGGAGAGTGAGGCTGTGGGGTGACAGTGGGAGGAAGACGAGGTTCTGGCAGTGCAGCGGTAGTTTTCACCCTGCTGTTGGTCTCCCCAGGTGGTGTGGAAGCACGCTCAGTATGAGCCGCTGTACCATATGCTCAGCGATCCTGAGGCCTATGTCTTTACGTGCATCAACCAGACAGCAGAGCAACAAGAGCTGGAGGACGAGCAGCGACGGCTTTGTGACATCCAGCCCTTTCTACCCGTACTGCGGCTCGTGGCTCGAGAAGGCGACAGAGTCAAGAAGCTTATTAACTCCCAGATCAGCCTGCTTATTGGAAAAGGTCAGTTCCCCCATCGTTGGTCTCACCAGGAGTGTGGCAGGGGCATCGGCTGTAGGTTAAACATGCTTCTGTCCCAGACAGCCTTGAACGTATGGAATAGAGATGGAGCCCTGCTTACACAGGAGATGAAATTAGCAAGTTTGGTCTCTTGTGGATCTGGTAAGGGAACAGTGTGTGTGCAGGCCCTAGAAGGGTGATCTTTCCCGCTGGCAGAGGGCTGTAGCAATTGACTCAGTGCAATTGTACATAGTGACTAAGTGATTACTCGTGGCTTGGCTGACTCTTCTCCTTTTGGCCAAATATAAAGGACGTATTTAGGAAGACTTTTCACAGACACTTGATTATCAAAAGCTGTTTTCCCCCATTGGGTGCAGGTGCTAATTTTGTCTTTCTGTCTTACTCTCCACATAGGTTTGCATGAGTTTGACTCTGTGCAGGATCCAGAGGTGAATGATTTCCGCACCAAAATGTGCCAGTTCTGTGAGGAGAGAGCAGCAAAGCGGCAGCAGCTCAGCTGGGCGGCTTGGATGGAGTACAACTTTCCCTTGCAGCTGGAGCCCATGGCCAAAGGCCTTGGGACTGGCCCTCTACAGACCCCCACCAGGAATATTTTTGTCAACGTCAAGTTTCAGTCTGGCGGGGTAAAGCACAAATTTTTCTGTGACAATGTTTAACAGGTTTATGCTTTCTCTTTGGGAACCTTTGGGCATTGGAGACAGAATAATGTGTGCGTGGACAGTGTTCCCATGTGTTTGGTGTTCATCTTCATTCTCCAGATTCCTTTGCCTGTGGAGATGGTTGGGAGGGAGACTCTGAGCCTCCAACCAAGGGAGCTGTTCCCCTTCTGGATTTATGTTGGGTGTACTGGTTAGCTGGTAGCTGAGGCTGCAGCATGCACATGTGGTGGAAGGCTTTTTGGAGTAGAAGAGGAGCATGGAATCCAATAGATGCCTTTCCTTTTGAAGCCCAAGAGTCTGCTCAGCTCATGCTCAGCATACACTGCTTGCGGGCATCGGTCTCTGTTGCCCGTGGGCCCCTGTTCTTGCCCGCTCCCCTTGGTTAGTGTGATTTTTGCATGTTGTGCCTGGGCATGGAGCAGGAGCCACCCCCATGGGAGAAGGGCCCTCCAGAGCAGTGTGTGTGAGCACGGTGACCCTTGCCACCCTCTGCCTTGCTGGTGGAATGACAGTGGGAAAACTTTTAATGACTAGCAATCATATGAACTGGTGATTCTGCTTAAACTGGACTTTTGAGGTTCCTGATTTCCAGCCTTGCACTTGTGCTGCTGAAACGTGCTTCTCCCCAGTCTGGCAAACATCCCTGATTATTTGCTAATATGTGTGTGTGGGTAATTCTTCCTTCCTATCCTTCTCTTTATTGTCAGTAATAGGAGTGTTGTTACTTATCTGCTGAGCTACCACTGCTCCTTGTGCTGATTTTAGCTCTTTGCTGGTGTTTGACAGTGTATGCTGTGTTGTTGGGATTGCAGGAGAGCTTCACTTTCCAGATCTCCCCGAAGGAGTTCCCCATCACGTTAATGAGCTATGCTATCAAGAAGCAGGCTACTGTCTTCCGCCACGAGACAGTGGAGAACCCAGAGGACTATACCCTGCAGGTGAATGGAAAATGTGAATATCTCTATGGGAACTACCCCCTGTTCCAGTTCCAGGTGAGCCTTTTGTCTTGCTTTATCAATGAGTCTGTTCCCATATGGTCTCCTCTTATTGGGACAGGGGATTAAGATGTGTTACCCTCCATCAAGGAGACAATGCTGTTTATCCTTATAGTTTTGGGGGCTAGTGATCCAAGCCCATCCCTGGGTACCACATGCAGTGTAAATGCATTTATAGGTTATGGTTCAGGAAATGTCTTCTTGCTTGCATGGTGGGCTGGGGGTTCTCTTGCTGAAAGCTGGGCAAGTAATCCTGTATCCTGTATTCCCTGGCAGGGCAAACTGCTGTTGGGAGTGCTGAATCCTTCTTGGTGTTTTCACTTAATGCAGCCATTTGAGTCAGTTGATGAAATGCCAGCTGTAAAAGGCACTTCATATTCTCAGTTCTGGCAATGTGACTCCAGTGAGTTGCAGGTTTATAAAGCAAGAGGACATAAATTAAAACTGAATTTTGATTGTTCCTGTGTCCTTCCCTTACTCCTTCCACCTGTTTCTGTTTCAGCCAGTTCTGATTTGCTTGACTGCTCTTGCCTGCTGGACTTTGTTTCATCCATGCTGACTCTGTCCTCTCTTTGCAGTATATTCGCAGCTGCCTGCACCGAGGCCTAACGCCCCACCTGACCATGGTCCACTCCTCCACCATCATTGCTATGAGAGATGAGCAAACCAACTGTATTGCCAGTCCCCCGAAGATGGCTGCCAAGCCTCCCCCGCTCCCTAAGAAAAAGGTAAAAGGGGACAGTGACCCAGTGGGGTCACCCTGGACTCATCCGATGATAGAGATGCTGATCTTGTCTGGGAACAGCAGCTGGTTCTCCCTGCCTCGCTCAGCATGGGTTCCTAGCTACTGTCTAAGAGCTGGGAATTTCCAATCAGCCTTCCAGCTCCCTCCACAACTTTCCTGGTTGTCACAGACTTCATGCTGCCCACCTGCAGTGCAGTGCAATGCTCTTTTCTGTTGGAGCAAAAAGCATGTCATGAAAGATGAGGTCTGGCACTGGCTTGAGAAGTCTTTGTTGTGTCTGTTTCTGATCGGAACCCTTTTCTCTTTCTAGCCAAACTGTGGTTCTCTCTGGTCCTTGGAGCAGTCTTTCTACATTGAGCTGGTGCAAGGCAGCAAGGTTAATGCAGATGAGAGAATGAAGGTAGGTACTGACTCCCTTTGGGGTTCTGGTTTTGTGATTTGGCTTTCCCAGTTGCATCTGTCCTGTTTGTGTGGCGAGGAATCTCCTGTGATCCTCCGTCATGGTTCATTCAGCCTTTGGGCAGTTTCTAAACTGCAGCACAACAGGAAGGGGAAGGGAGCTTCCTAGCTAGCAGCCCAGCAACGGAGCAATGCATTCTTAGAAACACTCCCCTGCAGAAGTTCCTGAGCAGCAAGCAGAGCTGCTGCCCTGTGGTGATATTACTTGACAGTGGTGTGGAGGGGCAGGGAAGTCTGCAAAAAGCAGGCGAGGGGAGATTCAGCTCTGAGAAGAGAGAATGGTGGGAGAGGTGGTGACTGGTAAAGACAGAAAGCATGATGCAGCAAAGCAAGGTGTTTGCCATGAAGGGGGAGAGCAGGCCAATGAGGAGAAAGGGAATGGCTGTGCTTTGGGAGAGGAAGAAGACAGGGCAAGAATATATCACACATACAGGCGATCTGCAGCCCAAGACTTTGTAAAGAAACAGGCAATGAAACAGTTATTTTTTTCTGCCCAGTGCCCCATGGTTTTTGCAAGGACCTTCTCCCCGGGAGGGCTCCTGTGATTCAAACTAGCCAGCAATACTGTAACAAGAGGTGAAGGTGGGGATGAGCTTGGCCTGTCAGCTGTACAGCGATCTGTCAGACTGCAAGAGCAGTGCAGATTTGCAGGCAAACGTGACAGGCTCCTGAGCTTTTGCAGAATCTTGGTGGGCAAGTTTTGATGAATGTTTATATTGCCTGGCTTTACAGGATGAAGCCTGTAATACTGTTACCAATGGATTGCCCAACCATTTTGCAATGATTAAGCAGCTTTTGCACATCCGCAAGAAGTAAAAAGATAACAATGCCCTTACTGAAGCTGAGTAAAGATGAAGATTAAGGAACTTAATGTCTCAGTGAATCGGGAAAGAGACAGGAGCAGGGGAGTGGATGCCCTGTCCCATTCCTCTTCTAATCATGTGTCTTCAGCGAAGAGGTCAAGTCTCTGTGGATTCATGGTGTTCTCTTATTTTTCCTTCCCTCAGCTGGTAGTGCAAGCAGGTCTCTTTCATGGCAATGAGATGCTGTGCAAGACAGTGTCAAGCTCTGAAGTGAATGTATGCTCAGAGCCAGTGTGGAAGCAGAGGCTGGATTTTGATATTAACATCTGTGACCTCCCCCGTATGGCCCGGCTCTGCTTCGCCCTCTATGCTGTCATCGAGAAGGCGAAGAAGGCACGTTCCACCAAGAAGAAGTCCAAGAAAGCTGTAAGTAGGACACCATTGTGAACCAAATGCCCTTTGCTTTCAGAAGAAGACTTTATTAATAAAAGAGCTTACAGAATGACAGCCAGTAACTGCTTCAGC
>NW_010117835.1:12905-62083 GCF_000699245.1 Pterocles gutturalis
AAACTGAGGAGTGGCTGCCTGTAGGGAGGGTTGTTTAAATGTAATTTCTTGTCCAGAAAGACCTTTAAGAAACACACACAGCATCTGAATGCACATAAAGAGGAATAATTTCTGTTAGTGTCTCTGTTTTGCTGTTCAGCAGCTTCCTTGTTTTGCAGTTGAGGTTAAACCATCTTCTGTGTTGCATCTTCTTTCTAGTAAGGTCTGTCATGCAAATCCCCAAGGAGCAAATTAACAGCTAAGAACGGGGAAGAAAATGAGGAATGTAAACACTGGTTACAGCAAAACTTTAGGTGAAGTAAAATGAAAGTGCAGAATCTTCAAGGTTACTGCTCAGATGTTATAAAGTGAGGACAGAAAGTGTTAAATCACTTTGGAAGCTCTTGAGCTTCTGAATCAGAGATGTAGTGATATTTCTCCCTTTCCTCACCTCTGTTCCAAAACTTCCAGCCTATTAGTAATTCAGTAACTAAAGCAGATCTAAGTGCAGCCTATAATTGAAGTGCTAGCTTCCCAGAGTTGCAAGTGAAGCATGATGCCTCTAGCTCTTTGCATGTGAAGAGTTTTGTTTCTGAGCAACAAATGCATTTGTTCCTCTGCAAATTATTGTTTCTGCAGCCGTAAAAACACTGTTACCATGTTTGAAAGAGAGGATTAGTCATGCCGTCTTTACTAGAGTGCAGAGAAATGAGGGACTGATAAATGTCATCACAGAAGATTTTAGTCTCAGTTCTGCTAGCTCCTTTTCACTGCTGGGGAGGTTCACTGAGCTTTGCTGTGTTTATCAGTGGGGTTCTCAGGGTGACAGTGCATTCATGGCTGGGAAGCAACAGGTAACCCATGAGTCATGCTTGTGCGGATGAATTTCTGGGTTGCAGACTTCAGACTGGAAACATTTTGAGGCCAGGACCAGAATCAACCTTTTTATTGTTGTTTGGTGTTTGTTTTTTTTGGTTTTTGTTTTTTCTGGTTTTTTTTTTTTTTTTTACTTAAGAGTAGCAGAACTCCAGCTCCTGCCGAAGGCTTTTGTTGAACAAAATTCATTCACAGGCTGCATTCTTGTGGTCGCACTGGAACAACTTTCAGTTTTGAAGCAGTTGGAAGGAAATCTTGCTATTCTGATTGACAAAACAAAACCAGCCTGGTTAGCTGGGTTATTAAGTGGATCCAGTTGATGTGTGTTCTGGTACTGCTGAGCTCTTAATAGAAAATCACAATATTTGCTGGAGCTGAGCTCTGCAGAAGTAGTTTTTTCCACATGGTCAGCTGCAGCTCTGAGTGATGTGCCCAGATCTCATTTAAAATTATTGTTAAAAGGAAGTTACAGTCAGAGTGCCCTCTGGTTTTTGTTTTTGATTAATAATCCTTTTGCTTGCTTTGCTTACAGTACTCAGAGGTTAATTACATGCATGTTGTTTGTCTGTGCAGACTGTCCAGAGCAGATAGGTGGGACTAAATCATTCATTACCACAAAAACAGGCAGACTGACTGGGATGAGTCAGAGACTTAATGTCACCCGGAGGGTTGGCTTTCAGTGTTTCTGTAAGTCATGCAGGAGGTATTTCTGTCCCTACAATGCTGAATTGTTGCTTTGCTGGACCTTATCCACCAAAAATCTTGCCTTGTGTTTTGGCAGGCTCTGTGCTGTGAGAAAAGGTTATTGCTGGTGGTGGTGTTTTGTTGGGCTTTTCTCTATGAGCTAGAAGCTGATGTCTCAAATGGGATTTTACTGAAGATACTTAGTCTAATCAAATCAATTCAAAGGTTTGTGAAAGGCTACTTGGAAGTGATTCATTTTGTTGCATTAGGGGAAAATGCTGACCTTGCTACCTCTGCCAAGTCCTTTGGTGTACCTTTGGGGCAATCCTGATACATTCTTTAGAATGTCTCAGTGGAACAAGATGATGTCTCACTCTGGTTCCCTATGAACATTCCACTGTTTGTGGGTGCGTCTTGCTAGAATTTTGCCTTGCAGTCTCTTTGCAAGTCATTCTGTGCTAGTGTATGCTTAGGCTGTGGAGTTTTCTGAGCAGCAGAGCAAAATGCTAGTGTTGCTGAAGCTGTTATATGAAGTAAACTGTTCCATTTGGGGAACCTGAGTGCAGGAAATCTTAGGTCACTTGTGGAATTTGTCTGTCTGCTCTGGTGGCAGGGAACTGGGGTAGAGCAGGGAGATGGGTTCTCTTTCTTGGCCGTGTCCCGGTCGCTGTACTTGCTGGAGTCTCCCACCTCCAAAATGAGGCTGGTTTGTGTGACTGGGTTGGGCTTGTGGGTTTTATTTTGGAGGGTGGGGGGTGGGGATTGTCAGCGTAAAGTTCGATTTCTATAGATAGTGTTTATTATTGTAAAAAGGAGCCAAGCCTTTTCTTTCCATTATCAGATGTGACTGGCATTGTTTGCCTAGTTTTCTGAAGTCATGCTAACTCCGTGTTCTCTGTTTCAAGATTAAGGTTCTTCTCCCTCTCCTCAAACTGTGAAGTATATGGAGTATATATGTCATAGGTCTTTCAAATATCATTGAGTGTAGAGTTGCAAGGCCTTCCCAGAAACTTAGAGATTCTTCAGCTATATAAAATATTGAGTGGTGAAGTTTTAGACCTATTTGTGAGGAGTGTTGGTGCCATTCAGCACTACACAAGACCCCAGGTTTTGGAAAATATCTGAATTTGATGCCATCTTGTACTCTGATTTTAGGAGATCTTAAAAGATAAGCAGAGAGGCATGGCTACCTTCGGTGGTAACTCTGTGGTGAGGGGCTGCCTGCGTACTCTTGAATTAGAAGTTACCTGCCTGTAGCATTCTGTGTAGCAATTTGCAGACTTGGAAAAAATCAAGATAATGTCTCTTATTCCTGGCTATTGCGAGGGGTTTGCTTTGCCTGGGCATAATCCCACTTTCTTGTTAGTTCTTCTCTTCCCTTCATCCATCGTTTGCAGTTACAGCACCCAAAGGAGCTTCTTTCTTTGCCTTGCAGGACTGCCCCATTGCCTGGGTGAATGTCATGCTCTTTGACTATAAGGACCAGCTGAAAACAGGGGAGTGCTGCTTGCACATGTGGTCCTCCTTTCCAGGTATGTCAGGAGACAGAGCTACTGTACTGTACTTCACCTTTAGTCTCCACCACAGAGAGGAGGTGCCCTGCGTTCTGCATTGCTCTCCAGTGGGGTGTGGGAGGGGCTGTGATCATTGAGACCAGCAGACCCAGTACGATTACTGCTCTAGCCCTACCAAGACGAAGGTGGTGTTGTGCTTGGCATTGCACGTATGACATAAGAGGTTGCTGCTGCCCTAACAATGTCATGTATACTTTCCCTGGCATGGAGCAGCTCACTTCATTTTCCTAATCTCTCATAAGCAATGTCCAGTGACAGAGCTGGAAGCAGTCTGTGCTCTGCTTTCTGGCTAAAGCTTCAGAAGATCAGGGTTCATGGGTTTGTGTACTTTGCTTTTCAGATGAGAAAGGAGAACTTCTGAACCCCATGGGCACGGTACAATGCAACCCCAACACAGAAAGTGCAGCGGCCTTGGTCATCTGCTTCCCCAGTGTTGCATCGCATCCTGTGTATTACCCGTCATTTGAGCAGGTAGGGGACACGGGGCACACTGTGTCCCTCTTCTGGGGGACACAGACATTCCCAGGCTTTGCTGGTGCAGGGACATACAGTGTCACTGTCTTGGGTGGCTGTTGACAGGGACTGGGTACAAGCAGACTTGATGGATAGATACTGTTCATGCAAAATTTGACTTTTTCTTTTAACTAATGGACCTTTGAGTGAATACTTTTCCAAGCTGTGAATTCCTGTGAGGTACTGAGGTAAAGCTGCTCTTGTAGATGAGCATTTGTTTAAAAAATGGGTTTGAGTTGCCTTTAAACTGCAGGCAGCATTAGGCTCTGTAGGAAGGAAGAAGAATAAAAGGGGAAATGGGTGAAAGTAGGCAGCTCCCTCCCTTTCAGCACAGAGTGATAACATGCTATGCGGTATGGGGATTTTCCATCTGTCACCGCAACTGGCCAAACACTTAAAATGGAAGACAAAATGTGCCTGTTACAGGAAAGGAAGATCTGCTCTGCCAGGGACATATACACATGCTCCCCCATGATGCATGTTCTGGCTCAGCAGATTTAATGGCTCGGGCAGTGCTGTCTGATTGGCAAACGCACGCCAGTTCTAAGAAACTGGAATGGCTCCTGTTGACCTGGAGCTCAGTGACCCAGAGACCCCATTCCTGAGATGTATGGGTGTGCAGATGTGCCCTTTTTTGCGGGGGGGAGGACTCATCCCTTCATTCTTGTTACTGCTGGGGAAGGGGCTGTACGGGCAGTCAGGTTACACCTCTGAGCAGAGGGTCCTGCTGAGTACTCCAGAGGTGGCAAGTGACTGACCTTTGATGCAGCATAAATGCCTGAAGTGATGGTGAGCTAGAAGTACAGAGGAAATGAGGAGCTGTTCTCAGACTCTTTGTTTGTGTCCCAGCTGTTGGAGTTGGGGAGGAACGGAGAACAACCCCGTGCTGCAGCAGAAGATCCTGAGGAGGTGAGTCTTCTGGCGTCAGTTTTTCAGCTATGTGCAGGCTACATGCAAGACTGGTTTCATAGATGAAGTTGTATGTTTCCACCTTACCCTCCACCAGCTTTTTTCACCAAACTGGGTCATGCCCCAGTCCTACAGGGTCTCTGGTTCGAGACTGAGCCCTGTGTATGCTCTTTCCTGTGATTCCCATGAGCAGAAGCTGCAACTGAAGGAGATACTGGAGCGGAGGAGCCACACAGAACTATATGAGCATGAGAAAGACCTGGTGTGGAAGATGAGACACAATATCCGTGACCAGTTCCCACAAGCTTTGGCAAAGCTGCTTATCATCACCAAATGGAACAAGCACGAAGATGTTGCCCAGGTGAGGATGCTGGGGTTGGCAGCCAGGGCTCCCTTTTTGATCTTTCAGTGTCTACATTCCTGTGCTGTTTTTGGGAGGCCACCTTAGCAGGGGATGTTTCGCATTGCCCCTGTGTGGGTACGTTTGGCATCATAGAGGCCAAGGAAGATTTTTCTGTTCTCAACGAGTCGCTGTGAACGTAGGCTGAGTGGTACCCAGCTGAGTTGAGGTTTGGCTCTGCACTGTCTCAGACTCATTACTGACCAACAAGGTCTTGCTTATTCCCTCTAGAAACTGGAGGCAAGAAAAAAAAAACTGTTTAATGCAGAGCAGAAATGGGATCTGGATCGGATATTCTTAACTGACAGTGAGAGACCAGCACAAGCTACCTCAGGGGGTCAGTGAATCTCTTCGACTGAGAACATCAGACATCAGTTAGGGATGGTCTCTGTGCCACTCATCCGTCCTTACTTGAAGTGCTTTGACAGGATCTTCTAAAGGTCCCTTTCTAGTCTATGCTATTATGCTGCAGAAAAGTGCTTTTCCCAAAGAGCTTGTTTCACTAATTGTGGTACAGCAAGTGTAAGCGTGCTGTGGACTTGGATGGCTCCTCCTGTCAGCCTGGCTAGGAGATTTGGACTGCTGGGTTTTGACCTGGTGTCTGCAAACTTGCTCTGAGGCATCTGTAAATAGTGACTAAGATAGAGGGTTTCCCCCCCCCCGCCCCAACAAAGGAGCTGCTCTTCTATCAGTAGAATTTTAGATTTATATCAGCTTTCTTAAGAATCTCATTCCCTTTTTTTTCCCTTTCTTTTTTTTTCCCCTTACAGATGATTTCCCTGCTTCAGACCTGGCCGGAGTTGCCTGTCCTGAATGCCTTGGAGCTGCTGGATTTTAGCTTTCCTGACCGTTATGTTGGTTCCTTTGCTATCAACTCATTAAAGAAGCTGACGTAAGTGTTCACCACAAGGGATATGCGGAGCCCCTTTCTATTTATGTTTCAGGCTGCTGAGGGGGACTGTGAACAAGGCTGACAGTCTTGTCTTTACAGTTTTTTGCAAGTACAGCTGTTGCAGTAAAGATAAGGCTGTCTTTTATTCTTCCTCTCTGTCCACAGAGATCATGAATTGTTCCAATACCTGCTACAGCTTGTCCAGGTGCTTAAGTACGAATCCTACTTAGACTGTGAATTAACCAAGTTCCTGCTGGACAGGGCATTATCCAACCGCAAGATCGGCCACTTCCTCTTCTGGCATCTGAGGTAAAGAGCAAATGTTTTGGGGCTTTTTCTCAGTAATCAAGTGAAACCAGCATTTACTGGTTTCCTCATTGCTCTGTGAAGTGAGACAGCAAGCATGTCTGTAGGTATAGACGCCAGGGGATTTATTTAAAGGCTATTGGCTGTCCTTTAACTAGTGTCTTTCATCAAAGCCCATCAAAAAGGTGGGATTTCCTTGCTGTCATTTAAAAAAATGTGGGAACTGCTGCTTTTTACTTGGGACACTGAAGAAGAATTATTCCAGGAAGAAACAAAATATTTTTTTGTTTGTTGTTTTTTTTTTTTTCTTTTGTTGCTGTGGTGGTAGTGTATGG
Source organism: Pterocles gutturalis (assembly GCF_000699245.1). NCBI lineage: Eukaryota > Metazoa > Chordata > Aves > Pterocliformes > Pteroclidae > Pterocles > Pterocles gutturalis. The sequence goes on from NW_010117835.1 coordinate 19,374, forward strand.
ATTAGGTTGTTCTCAGAATTTGTATATATACATGTGCCTGTGAGCTGAAATTTACTTTGGCCAGCCATGGCCACCTGCCAGTTCTGAGCCATAGGCTCTGAACTGTCCTTGCTCCTTAAGTATTGTTCTCGAAGGCAAGGTTAGCAATTTAGCCATCCAGAAAGCTGTCTCATCACTTCAAGCAATGTTTTTTTTTCTACATCACCTTCTGGGGTGGGTTCATTTTTTTTTTTTTCCTCCCCAGTACACAGAAAAAATCTAAACGTGCGCCCTCCTCTCCCCCCCTCCTTGTGCTGGCACGAATGGGAGAATTAGTCACTCGCTGCAGTAAGTCAGAATTGCTTTAACCTCCTTCTTCCCCTAGGTCAGAAATGCATGTTCCTGCAGTTGCTTTGAGGTTTGGCCTGATTCTAGAAGCATACTGTAGAGGCAGCACCCACCATATGAAAGTTTTGATGAAACAGGTAAAAATTGCTTTTAGCCATAAGGTTGACTTCCCTCTTGCTTGGAGCTAGTTCCCAGCTGTTAGCTTTTCCAGCTTCATGGTATCAGTAATACAAAAAAAGTCTTTTAACTGCTCTATTGGTTTTGGCATATCCTATTAAGAGCCTGGAGTTCCCCATGACATGTGACTTTGCTCATCTCTTACTCACCCCCACGTGTCCCAAACTACCCTATGTGTCTAGAATGGTTTGAAATGTTCAAAGACTGCTGCTGGTATTAGAGGAGTTCAATGAGTTACTGGTTAGTGGGAGCTGACCACACTGGGCTGGCTGATTTGGAGCAGCGCACTCTTCAGGTGCTGTGTGGGGGGTGATCCTGGTACCTACCCACTCTCTAAAACTTTGCTATTACCCATCAAGGATCACTGTACCTAATTCAGAACTGAGGGACTCATGTATACATGAAGTTGTATCTAAGATTGCCCACAAACAAGTGCTGCTTCTGTTTTCAAAACTGAGTAGCACTTTTGCATAACCACAGCTCCCCAAAAGCACTGGGGGCAGGGGCTGGAGGTCTCATCCTCCCTTTTCTAGCCTGTGCACCTCATGTCTTCTGCTTGGATCTCCCTCAAGCAGATACTACTAAATTTGTTTTGTTGCGATGTGTGAAATTGCAGGAGAAGGTAAGGGACAACCAAGGTTCACATTTCACAGTAGGTTTTAATAGTTTTTAAACTTTCTCCAGGAATTTCCTAGTTGTTCACCCTGTTCCATCCCCTCCCTTTTTTTCAGGGAGAAGCACTCAACAAGATGAAAGCTCTGAATGACTTTGTTAAAGTGAGTTCTCAGAAGGCCACCAAGCCTCAAACCAAGGAGATGATGCATGTGTGCATGAAGCAGGAAACTTACCTTGAAGCACTTTCCCACCTCCAGTCTCCCCTGAACCCCAACATTATCCTCGCTGAAGTTTGGTAAGGAAGATGGCCGCACCTTTTAATTTGTGCCACAGGCTTTTTTCAGCAGTAGAGCCAGGCTCCTGGTTACCCCAAGGTCCTCTTTTCTCATGGACATCACCAGTCTGTTAGCGTTTGTGGGTGCTGTTAAATTTGCAGATTAGATGGCCACTTTTTTAACAGATGGAAACTCTGATCGTAATATTTTTTGTTTCCTCTAGTGTGGATCAGTGCACCTTTATGGACTCCAAAATGAAACCTTTATGGATTGTGTTTAATAATGAAGAGACGGGTGGAGGTGGAGTGGGCATCATTTTTAAAAACGGAGACGGTAAGTCTTTAAAGGATGTGTTTGACAACTGTGGCAAAGGCCCCTCTGGCAGCATGCTTCAGGGGCCGAACAAGCACCATATGCAAGAGCACAAGAGGAGGGGAGAGGGGGAGGTACTTACGACCCTTTTTTCCTTTGTAATGCTGCACAGATCTTCGTCAGGATATGCTGACATTGCAGATGATCCAGTTGATGGACATCCTGTGGAAGCAGGAGGGCCTGGACCTGAGGTGAGTAATGTGCACACAGTTGTCCTACTGCAGTGATAAGTTGGTGGTGAGGCCATTTTGTCTGCAAGCTTATTTTGTCCCCGTTGGGTCTGTCTAATATTCTATGAGCAGCTGGTCAGGTTTTGTGGTACTGAGGCGCAGAAATGCAGAGTAGGTATGGAGTAGATACAGCAGACAAAGGAGAGATTAAAAGTCAACATAACCCAACTCTGGGCAAGATTTCAGTGGAAGGGTTTCTTTCATTTCTGCAGGATGACCCCTTATGGCTGCCTCTCCACAGGAGACAAGACGGGACTGATAGAAGTCGTCATGCACTCAGACACCATTGCCAACATCCAGCTGAACAAGAGCAACATGGTGGCCACTGCGGCCTTCAACAAGGATGCCCTGCTCAACTGGCTAAAGTCCAAGAACCCAGGGTAAGTGGGCTGACTTTTTACTCGGCGCTGCTTTACTGCTTCCTCTTACCTGCAGACATTTCTTCTGCTTTGCTCGATTTTTTTTCCTTCAGTTATGCACATTCCCAAGCTGTCCCACAGTATCTATGGCTGCTTTACTGCCTAGCACACCCGAAGGCAGCTCTGTTTATTGCAGCTACCTTTTGTAAAGCATGGATGGGAGTACTGCCCCTGGAGAACACTACAGAAATTCAAACGTGATTCCCTTACCTTCGCTTGCAGGTTTGCATGGAGGAAGCTGTAGTACTTTCCTGGTGTTCAAAGTAAAGTTCTTTTTCAATCTTTTTCTTACCCTCTTTAGTGATGCGTTAGAACAAGCTATAGAGGAATTCACTCTTTCCTGTGCTGGGTACTGCGTGGCAACCTACGTGCTGGGGATAGGTGACCGGCACAGCGATAACATCATGATCCGGGAAACGGGACAGGTATGAGGACTCACTGCTGCTGCTCAAGAACTGGATTGCTAACAGGGATTAGTACATCTTTAATGTTTTCGTAAAGGGGGATTCCAAGCTATCTTTGTAGAATTCACAATTAATTAAACTAGAAAGCCTAAACCAACCCTGTGCTAGATGGTGCAAGCTAAGTCTCCTGCAGGTCCCGTGAAGTCAGCTAATTAGTTAATAATTGAAAGTAAGAAACTGGCTGATGTTTAGACACTCTTATCTCTCAGGTATGGCAGCTTTCTGCCTGCACAGTTTCTGTGTAGCATCCCACTCCTCTGCATCTTATTTCCCCTAAATCAAGCAGTCCAAGAAACCTAGCAGCACCTTTGTTTCAGGGTCACAGCAGGGACAGAGACACTGAGTCACTTGCTACCAAGACACCTCCCTGCCTGGGCTGTGACAAGCAGCAGCCCTCAGCTAGGACACCTCTTAACAAATGCTGGGCAGGGAGCTTACAAACCGCTTCTGCAGAGCACAGGCCGCTCAGGTGTTTGTCCACTGGAGGGAGCTGATGCCCTGCGGTGCACAGCCCTGGGGTTTGTGTATCTGGGATTTGCAGCGGCTCCGCAAAATGGTCACAGTGGGTAAGGCTCTGCACGTGATCATCCTTCCCATCACTGCACTGGTGGTGTGCTAACTTCACTATCATCAGTATTAAAAAACAAAACAAAACCCAAGGAGGGAAACAAACCCTTACCTGACCGAGTCATATTTTGTAGCAACTTCAAAACAGGACATCTTCTGTCCCCACACTGTCTGGGGCTGCAAACTGCCCTGGTAGGGTGCCAAATTTAGTTCTCTTTCTGCTTCTACTAGAGACACAATAAGGCTTTACAAAAAAAGTGGAATTTTTTCAGATAATACTAGATATTGAACAGGTAAGTACCTTTTCTGCCCGTTCCAACATTTAATTACACTAGAGAATATCTTAGCAAGTAAATATCATCTCTTTTCCCAAAGGAGTGCCATGGGAGAGGTCATTTTTCTCCCTCCCAAAATTCTGTGGTCAGTATCTTCTGAATACAGTAGCTGTGAAGATAACTCAACACTGATCAGATAAAACAGATACTGTTCTGAAAATAATTTTTTTCCTTCCTTATTTTCAGCTGTTCCATATTGATTTTGGTCACTTTTTGGGGAACTTCAAGACTAAATTTGGTATTAATAGAGAACGAGTTCCTTTCATCTTAACCTATGACTTTGTGCATGTCATCCAGCAAGGAAAAACTAACAACAATGAGAAGTTTGAAAGGTAAGCGTTAGCAGTTAAAGTTGACTTAATCTTTTTAAACTGTGAATTTGCAGAAGTTATTTCCACCAAGGATGTGCAGCCTGTAAACCTATAGCTGGCCATACACCCAAAAGCAAACAAATTAGTACCTACTTGCTAGAGAAGGTGAAAGAGCTGGGTAGTCATCACTGCAGCCAGCAGGGTTCACACTAATACCTAGTCTTGTTTATAAAACGGTGTAGCTTGTGGTCTTCCTTCCTTTGCCTCATCTTCCTTTCTGAACAGGTTCAGGGGTTATTGTGAAAAAGCCTACATGATTCTGAGGCGCCACGGTCTTCTCTTCCTGCACCTCTTTGCACTGATGAAAGCTGCCGGCCTGCCCGAACTCAGCTGCTCTAAAGACATTCAGTATCTAAAGGTAAGAGAACCAGATCAGTTAGAACTGAACACCTGATCCTGTAGCTCAGTGAGGAGGAGCCCAGTGAGGAAGGACATATCTTTTGAAGCAAATAAGCTCCAAAAATCATGAGTAGGCGCTCAATGTTCACGTGCAGGACATGAGAAATGCCAGATGCTGGTACTCAGGAAATAACTTCAGATTCTTCAGTGCAAAGGCAAGAAGGTACCTTGTAGAACCAGCTTGCCACAAAGGAGACAGAGCTCTTGGGTTGTGTATCATCTCCTGTTCCCAGCTTGCCTCTTGAATTATAACCACCTCGCCCTGGCCAACTGAAAGACAGTAGTGTTGTACGAGAGCACTAAAACCCTGTTTCCCTCCTAACAGCAAAGCAGGATGCATGTATTAGAATGAAAAAATCTTATGCAAGTAGCTTTTAAAAACAATTAATAGCTACTCATTTCCTACTCAGTGCTCCTTTCAATGGAGTCATTTCTTAGTGAGAAAACATCTTAGTAGTTGAGCAGTTAAGTTGTGCTTAACTAACACTGATTTCTGCCTCGTGCCTGCAGGATTCCCTGGCTCTTGGGAAAACAGATGAGGAGGCACTGAAGCACTTCCGACTGAAGTTTAACGAAGCCCTGCGAGAGAGCTGGAAAACCAAAGTCAACTGGCTGGCGCACAACGTGTCCAAAGACAACAGGCAGTAGAGCTACGCCAGCCTGCGCACCTGCTCCACAAGAATGTAATACCTGCACTGAGTCCAGCAACTGTAGACAGGGTTTAGAGACTGAATGTTGCCATGCTGAAGATCCCGCACCTGTGTCCCCAGAGAGCAGGCATTTCTGCAGGACTGAAAAATTGTTGGACTGTCATCAGCTGCGTAATCATGTCTGCTGTAGATCTTTGGGGACAAGGGAGAGACACAAGGCAATAAAATTACTGCATACAGTGAAGGTAGGTAGATGTACTGTATCCTTAAGAACTTGTTAAGCTTCAAATACATCTTCTAATGGAAGAGTTTAGGCAGTTGTAACATCCTACCAGTGTGTTAATGTGTCTGTTTCTATTTTCTGAACACTGAGAACCTACTCTCGCTGTAGCTCTTACGCTGTAGCCCATCTCCTAGGGCCCCATTACAGCTCAGAGGGGGTAACTTCACCCTGTGATGGCTCCTCCTGCCCTGGTTCAGTGCACACCCAGGTGGGTCAGCCTGAATCACCCCTGGCGCTGACTTGAACAAATTGTTTTACTCTGCATTGTGACAGGGTAAAAATATCCGTGCTGTCAGCGTACTTTCTCTCTGCTACAGAGGCCAAAGTGTTCCGAAACTGAACTGGAACCCATCTATTGCTGTCAAAAAACTGATGCCACGAGAACAGGCTTGGATTGGGCATGGAGCTGGGCATTTCTGTTTGCCTTCCTAAGTCAGCCTGCAGTTGAGCCTCAAGCAATTCCTGGGTTTTGGCATTTATTCAATTTTTAAGCCTGGAAACAGTAACATTGCATCTTCAAAATGGGCAGGTAAGGGGGGTTGCTACACGTACCTCCTGCTGGGGTACATTAGAGCTGGTTTGCCACCTGGTTTCCCTGCGACACTGCACACAGGGCACTGGCCTACGCCTGCGTGATCACTGGGGTACGACCCTGTAACTCCAGTGTCAGCTGGGACAGATGGTACCGCTCTGTGCCCGAGTCACTCGGACAGTCTGCCTTCCTGCGTAAGGAGTGCTAGATGAGTGGCTTTAACACTGAAACACACACAGTAAATTGCATCTCATCTTCTTACACATTTATTCCTTGTTCCTTTCCACACTCTTCCTCCTCTCAGCCACAGGACACGACTCTGTTACCGGAGCTGGTGCTGGTACCTAAATCAGGACAAACTGTCCACTCCTGCCTCCTCCTGTTCTCAGGGCTGCCTCTGTCCCCTTCCCGAGCAGAATCTGTCCCATCTCCCACAAGGTGCTGTAATCAATCACGTATTTCTACTCATGTGTCATATTTTTGTCTCCAGCTGGTGTCCTCACCCGGGGAGCAGTTCTGAGCGCTGGTGTTGCACAGGGACAGATGCCCAGGAGCCACTGCTCAGTGCCTCGCAGGAGCGCAGGGCGGTGCACCCAGCAGGCTGCAGCTATGGGTCACGCTGGGAAACAGGGGCAGTAGCACGGTTTGTACCTGCGTCCTCGAGCAGGTCCCTGGGGTGCTTCCTTCCCTCTCCCCATGGTCTCCACACCATCAGGTTCCTCTGGAGGTGCTATCATTCCTGCCCTTTAAGGAACAGCAGAGTCTTGTTTTCAAGACAGCCCTAAAGCTGAATCCTGTATTCGATTTATATGCCCTTAACTAGGTTGAACAACTTCTTCTTACTCATAGAACTGTTTTTTAAACTCTCTTACTTATTCTTACGTATGTAGGCAAAAACAAAAAACCAAAACAAAAAAAACCACCAAAAAAAACCCAAACCAAAACCCAAACTAGGCATTTTGTAGTGTGTCTCTCAAGCGACATGAGATCCATGTATTGTCAAATGACTCTCTCATGTAAATTTAGCTTTCATGTCTGGTTTAAAATTCCCACAAAACCAGCAAGTTTAGGGCAGAGATGAAACTGGCCTGTTTATTCTTAGTAACTCCTCCCTGTCATAGGATAAATGTTGTTCGATAGTACTTTTACATCCAGCACACAGCTACATCATTCCTGACTTTCAGCTCTTTTTAATACTCTAAAATCAGGTACCCCTCTACTTTAAAATTCAAACAATCTTGCCCTATGCTGGCTGTTTAAGTCCCCCTTTTTTTTTTTTTAGGAGGACAAGCTCAAATATATTTGTTCTTCATCAGCTGCAAAGCTAAGTTAATACTCTCTTGAAGAAGTAACTTCTCCCCCAAGTAGAAATGAAGGGTAGTAGGTAATACGAGGTTGGGTCAGCGAGGGGAACATGACCCACCGTTAATAAACCCCTCCCTCATCCCCTTTACAAACAGGTACTGGCGGGTTATGATTTGGTGTTATGCTGTTGCTAATTTAAATTCTGATTTAAAGTAGTTTCTTTTCATAAAAGCTATGTTGCTGTGAAGTCTATTCTATATTGTTTTGTATCTATCAATCAATATAAACCTGGCTGTCTCGCACAGATCACCTGTTACTAGCAGCAGCAGTTACACTGCAAACAGCTCATTTTAACCTTACATAACCCCTGGAGATCCCCTTTTTCCACACAAGCAGAGAGTTGTGTCAGGTTTCAAATTAAATCTTCAAACAGTGAATCCATATTTGCAATAACAAGTATAGTATTAGGAAACTGGTCAACAAATTATGAGAGTAACTACCAGACATGTATTTTTAGCTGGTTGAAGTATTATACCTTTCCTTTCCTGGGCCAGATTATACATATGATATATACTGTATATATTATAGACATGCTTTATATATATTATAGATATAGAGCCTCATGCTTCACAGGCTAGGAGGGTGCTGTGGGTATCACAGTTTAAATTAGTAGTAGGAAGATGCTTTTATCTCTTACATCCAATTACAAAAAATCCACTTCCATGTGGACTTGGACAAATGCAGAATTTTCCGTGTGGGAGCAGATCACCCCGTGTCAGCTGCTGCACCACCCCGGACAGCGAGCCTGTCCTTTCACAGCACGCCGCTGCTGTCCACCATCTGCTGACCGTGTTGCTTACCTTCTCTCTTTCCCCAAGAAAAACCAGCTCACATGATGCTTCTTCCCAGTTAATGTGCAGGACTAACGCACACAGTGAAGGACGGGTAAGCGCCTTGCTTGTGCACCGAACCTTTGTGTCACCTGCCCTCTGATGATCGTACAAGGTTTCACCATTGTCCTCTAATGCTTTGATGCCATCTTTTGTAAGTCTTTGAGTTTTTTTTAAGAGCCAGACCTGTGGAGACTAAGCATTCTGCACCCAGACTTAATGGAATATAGAGAAAATTTTCCAGAGTTACAGAATAAAGCAAGGGTGGCAGGGATCCTGCTAAAGAAGTAGGAAATGCAAAGAGGAAAACAGAAGCCCAGCACTCAAGCTCTAATACTGCAGGAGTTAGAGCTCTTTGCACACTCATCAGACAGTGGGAAAGCAGTACAGCACCGCACTAACGACCTCTTTGCGTTCCCTCCCACGGGGTGGCGTGCCCAGGCTCTGCTTGCTTGTGAGTTCCCTGGGTCCACAGGACTTTGCTCCATTTTAGAGAATGATCAAGTAAATAACAATAGTAATCCAAATTAACTTAGGGAGCAAAAGGTATGCAAAACTATCAGGCCCCATGCAAGCTGAGATGCACTGAAACCACAACCACCTCATCAGGGGTTTGTACGTTCTTGTGGAAGCAAAGAAACATACAACAATTCTGGAAAGGTAAAAGCTGCTCTCTCACACTGCCACACACTGATAGTCCAGGATCCTGTCTGTCAGTCTCACCTATGAGCTTCCTTACGCCCTTTCGGGTTCTTGGTTTGCAGGCTCAGGGCAGATCATACCTTCAGCCGTTGTTTCCAGAAAAACTCAAGCCCTAATGTAGTTTTACAGAGGCACAAAGCAGCAGTGGCTCGTGTCATCTGTCCCTCAATTTTAGAAGTGCAATAAAACAAAGTTGCTGCAAGAACTGAGCAATTCCAAAGGTGTTTCTCAATTTCAGCACAGTTTTACAGAGAGGTTCCTTAGTCTAGAAAATTGACTTACCTGCAAGAAGTAAAAATATCGATGAGTCGTCTAGTGGACCTTCCTCCTTGCGCACCCCTGAACAGCACTCTGATGGCTGTCCTGGGTCAGCGGAGAGCCTCCAACTCCACATTTACAAAGCAGCAGCTCACCTGATGGCTTTCATCACGCTGAATTGTACTGAAGATTGAAACTTAAATCACTTTCAAAAATACATTTCACTATAAATAAGTAGGTTCCGATTTTATAAATATGCTCAAAGTGACACCCCCTTGTATTTCTATTTATTTAGAGATGTTTCTGTGATTATTTTTTTTAACTCTGTACAAACTGATTGTGCTTGTTCTGTTGCCTTTGAAGAAAAATATTTTTTTAAGCAAAACCATGGTTCTGTAAGAAGAGAATGTTTACATGTTTAACTTTTCAGTTGCTTTAGGTACATGTTTTGTAAGTCAAAAATTAAAAAAAAACTATTGATAGATTGTACACAAATGCTGCCAAAGTCTTTCTATGCTTAAGAGATCAACGAAAACAAAACTCTTCTACTGCCACCAGCAGAGGCAAATTAACACAGTTAGTAACTTCATTCAACTTCATTCATTAAGAAATCAATGCAAACAATCTTTAGAACCAGAAATTTATTGTAGCTTATAGACTTTCCAAACTGACCTGTTACCAATATACACATCTGAAAAGTTATACCTACAGCGGCTACAAACTGCATCAGGACGGTTACAACCTTTCAGTATTACCATTCAGTCATGATCAGTTTTGGTCTAAAATACAGCAGCTACAGCAACAGTATATGGAAGGATAAGTCTTCTACACATTAACACAGGACAACTGTCAGACATAAGTTAAAAGTTTCCCAATTTACTTAAAACTAGCAGTTATATTACCACATAAGTAGTCAAAACCATTTCCCCATTTTAGAAATCTAAAATTTTACATTAAAAAAAAAAACCAACCCCCAAAACCGGTAAGCGAGTCGTGTGGGTTCTCCTCCCTGCTTCCAGGTCCATCTACTATGGTAAAAGGCACTCCGCAGTCAAGCGTTACCCAGGTAAAACCCACCGTTAGATCCTGTTACACACACCACGAGGTGAGGTCTGCTCTGCAAATCAAAATGATACAAACACTCGTTTATCTCACTGAATTATGACCCTCTGTGCCCCACCCTTTGGCTTGCTCATTGCTCCTCCAGCACGCTCACCCCGCGCAACATTTCCCTGCTGTGTTCTGTCAGCTCTGAGAGGTGTGGGCTGTGCACCTACAACAAAGGCAGACTACGTACAAAAGAGCAAAAACAGGAACTTTGCTTACCGTGCCGAGGAGTGCATGGAGTCCTAGTCCTGCTACAAGCAACACAAGTTACTCTTTTTAATCCACCTCCAAACATAAAAATCAAGTAACAGCTATTCATCATTCACGGCTCTGCATAAAACCAAATGAAGGTAAATAACCAAGCCCTGCCTTACAAAACCCACCACTCTCCACCAAGGGCTCGTAACTTTTCGTACCTTTCAGCTATTTCTTCAGAGAAGTCCTTTGCAATTCCAAGTTAGAACTTTCACCAAAAACAACTGGACTTGAATAACATCAATGTGATTCCCAAGGTTTTCTGGCTGGATAATTTATGCCATAGTTTTTCACAGCAGGAAAACACAATTACTAAGTGTAAACAAAGGCTTCACACACCAACAAACAGTCCAGGTTACTGTACAAGGGGCCACAGGGAATGAGCTGGAGTGTGTTTGATAGAAATGGTGTCAGCTGTGCCCCAAACCCTCCCACTACCAAAGTAGAAAAACTGAACAGCCAAAAAAACCCCGAACACCTATCCATGTAGACTGGTACACAGCCAAGGTGCACAGAACACAGGTCTCAGGCTTTCCAGCATCAGTTACCAACGTAACAATCAACTCCATGAATCATCCGCCCTGTGGGCAGTGTGAACAGACCATCGCTGTACTACAGGCAGCCTCCCGGTGATCAACAGGAGCTGTGGCAATGCACCACAGCACCAGCACACCGGTTTGCCCGCCATCCAAGTAGTGTTTGTTCCCAATAACTTAAAAGCCCTTATGCCAAGACTTCATTGGAGAGAAAAAAAAAAAAAAGAAAAAGCAAACAACTGCATTGCACAGGGCAGCTGAGCCTCTGCAGAGGTTCCTAAAGCCTTTACAATGTCTCACGAGCTTGTCTGTTCCCTCTGCAAAAATAAAGGAGATTAAAGGAAAGAAAAAGGAAAGAAAAACCAGAGCGGGGCATGAGCGAACGTGACAGTCAAGGCCAATGTCACTGCATTACCGAAACATCTACACTAGATAACTGTGCCCGTGCTCCTGCTGCAGCAGTATGAGACTTGTAAGATTTCATGCTTCATGACTTTTTACTTTAGCATGTTTTAAACCCCAATCCCTGTTTCACTACCACAAATGACATAATTACATAATTCCAATATATTTACAAAATATTAAAAAGTCTGTTAGTCTTCTACATATTAACCTCATTCTGCCACTTTACACATGCACTAATGTGGGGAAAGAAATTAAAAGAAATCAACAGGCTGAAACGAGCAGCTTTACCCTTTGTCAACAAGCAATCTTTGCATCTCCTAGAAAAAGAACAAAGAGCCAAGTTTGTTTCACTGAGCAAAAAAAGACAGTTCAGAAATTCATGTGCAATGGCTACAGATCTGTAGAGTCACTTAGCTGAGATGACATGAAGAAAAAAGTGCAAGGTGGTTCCTCACAGAGCGTAAAAAAAAAAATATCCAGTCACTGAGGCATGGCTGAAGGAAAGAGGTGCTAACTACAACTCTAGAAACAGCATCAGGAACTAGCTGACATACCACGAACACGGGGATGGGTGTGGGTTCAATCTACTGGCCAGAATGATTTTTTTTTTTTTTTTAAACACCATGAATCCTTGGTAACAATGGAGTGTATGCGAGTGGAGTCTTCTAGAGCAGAAACATAAAGACAAAGGGAGCAGCTAGAATCAATAACTGAGGGTAGAGTCATCCCATTCCAGCTGTTGCTGTCTACTGACATTCTGTTGGTCCTCCTCCTGCTCGCCCTCCTCCTCCTCACTGCTTTCAGACTCTGCACTAGTGATGTCATCTTCTTCTCCATCTTCACTTTCTTCTTCCTCTTCCTCCTCTTCCTCTTCACTGCTGTGTTGATCCTCGTAAGTCTGTTAAGGCAGAAAGGAGCTGTTGATATCACACTGGCCAAAATTATTTTTATTCTTTTGAATTCAGGCACAAGGCACTGTCCTGAGTAAGAGCTGCAACAGGTTCCTTACTGGTGTTAGATGTTCACAGTAACTAGGCACCAGAAGAGAAAAAGGAAGCTGTGCTCTTTAAATAGCCTTGTGACACTGCTGTCAATCCTCTCACTCTAAACAAATTCTGAAGAGTGATCCAGTGCTTCAAACCCGACTGGAAAAGGACCTTTCAGTAGGATCACACTAACAGCATTACAGTTGCACATCTCTCTTGTTCCTGGTTTTCTAAACATTCCGATCTCAACCACAGCAGAAGGAAACGTCATAAACACTGATGTTCTGACAATAAATTCTTTCAACTTTGGAAAAAGTGGCCCATGGTTGAGGGAGCGTGCAGCACGATAGCCACCAGTGCTGGGCACTGACCTGTAAAACCCCATCGTGTATCATGAAGCTATAACCCATGAGACATCCCAAACACAGCTGCTCTTGGGATGTCACTTAGCACGTTCATTATAAAACCACAGTTAATATCTCCACTCTGTGTTCTGTGGTGGTTTTTTGCTCCACTACTCCATCCACAAACAATCTCAGCCACTATAGCTGGGAAAGGACATTTTTCCATTAAGTGCTGGGCCACCAGCTTTACCTCCATGGGGTTCACAGTGATGGTCAACGCAGAGTCATCCCAGTCCATCTCATTCTCCTTCCCAGTGTCCTGGTCGCGCATTGTTCTCTGATGTGCAGCTCGGATTCGGAACACTCCCAGAATAATCATAAAAACCAGGAAACTGACACAAACTACAATCACAACGGTGGCTGTACTTGGAACAACTGCAACAAGAAAATAAAAGGAGTTTCTTAGATGACACTGATAAGTAACTCTTACACCACAGTGCTAATAACTGCTCCTCTGTTCCCATCACCCGCAAGAGGGAAGCGGCATTGTACCAGTATCAGATGTAGCTACACAGAGGCAGTTTGTCTAAGGCCACTTAAAAAGTCAGTTGGGATGCAAGAACTAAAACTTTGTTCCTTAAGTGTAATTACATCAATCTGAAGGACTGACAACACATGGGAAGCAGATGCCACCACACACAGACTCCTCTCTGAAATGCCTATTCTTCTTTCTCTTACATCCTACACCCACACCAAATTAATATAATTAAAACAGAAAGGACAGACACCACAACTCATCAAGGGAATAACGCCGCAGTTCTTCCCTCATGCCATTCAGAAGAAATGCTGTCCCGGTTCCTCACAGTCGTTTCTCTAGGTCTTACAGTCCCCTCAGGACTGGTACACCTCCCATTTTCCAGTGTACACACACCAACAGAAAGCTCTCCTGCTGGCAGGAAAAGATATTTCCTAGATCTCTCATAATCCACTCCTCCCTGCTTGAGCAACAGCAGAACAGGACCAAGCAGCTGCTTAGATTGTCAATCCAACACGCTGGCTGAAACTCTGGGAAAAAACCTCTCTGCAGCAAGAAGCCTCTGTGACGATTCAATACTGGAAAAAAACCAGCTGAACTGCAGTGACTGAGAATTCTTACCCGAAAAGGGATGAGGGTTAGCCAAGTTGTGACCAGAGAGATCAACAAACGTGTGATGCACTGGATGAACAAACTGTGGCTGTGCAGCGATGTGATTTGCATGTTCAACTGGGTTAGCGGTGTGGATAACGTTCACCTAGGAGCAGAAAGACAATGTTAAACTCCAGAAATGCAACAGTTTACTTCTGAAGGGACAGAAAGAGAGAAAAAAAAAAAGGGGGGGGGAAGGATATCTATTTCCCAGAGCAGGCATCCAACTCTCCTTCAGCACAGCAATGGCTATCTATCAGTTGAGGCAACAACTTCCATCCTCCTAGCCATCCACGCTCTAAAACGTCTCAGAGCAATCAGAGCAGCGCACATACCTCCACTTTAAACTCATTGCTGACATAGCGTCCATTAAGCTCAGAACAGACTAATTTGAACTTTCTGTCAAAGAGAGAAACAGTGTGCCAGTTTCTGTAGCGTATCAAATGTAGAACTTCTTCATAACTAGCCATAGTATCGACCCCTGTAGAGAAAAATAAACAAATAAAACAATTACTTTGCAAAAGACTAGTGCAACATCATATATTCGACAAGTACTGCTCCCTTTCTTCAAGTAAGTTTTCTTGGCTGACAGGTTTTCAGTTCGTAGAAAAAGTTAATACCATAAAGATGCACACAGATGTGGTTCCACTGAAATTGTGTGGATTGATTTTGTTATAAAACCCTAGACTCAGTTTTTAAAGGGATTTTAGGAGTCTTTCTTTCAAATACATAAGATATTCTGAATATAAAATAGAAAGGAATGATGCATGCTCCCAGGCACTGGATTATCTGTGCAAGGAACAAGCCTTTTCTGGGGCAAAGCGTACTTCATTTCCGCAGCCCAGAGGTAACCTGCAATTTGGGACATAAGAACAGAAAGGAGGTTCTAGAATGACATTTTTTCTAGAATGACATATTTTCTAGAACCCCAGCTTTCCACAAAGTAGTCTTAACACCTCTGAGCTTGAAATTCTAGTAAAAAATTAAGTATTTCCAGTGAGGTGTCACACTGTTCCTACTACCACTGCCTTCAGACCCTTCCTACAGAGTCCAGGAGGAGTAACCCCTACCTGTGATTATCATGCCCAGGTTGGAACTGCTCATCTCAATGCCCTTCTGCTGCAATCGCGTCATGTCAATCTCCAGGCTTTCCTGCTCCTGATTTAGTTCCTCTCCCAGCACTGTCACCTCGCACGTGTCCAGGTTATGCATGATCTCCTCAGATACCAAAGACTCTTGTACTAAAAAGCAGAGAAAAGGCCGAAGAGGTGAGCAGAAATGAAGATGCAGTACACGAGAGCTCAGGAGCTATAAAATGTCACATGCAAAATCAACTCTCCTTCCAGAACAATTAAGATCTGGGCCTGAAGTAAAGAGAGCAAGTATTCATGAAATAATGATTGAAAAAAAAAACAAAACAAAATCCCAACAAGGGATATTTACACGAAGCTAATGTTCTGGAAATGGTAGTAAGCCCAGGCAAGTTCTTGTTAGCCCAGAGCAGAGTATCTACATCTTTGCACAACAGATATACACCTTCTTTTCCCCTGCTAGATTCTGTATAAAAGAGAAATCCACGCCGCTTTGCAAGAGAAAGATCCTCCAACATGATTACTGAATGGGGTGAGGGAAGGCAACAGTCATAAGCAGCAAAGGATGTTACCGGTAGGATCTTCATCTCCATCCCCCTCGGGCTCCACCTCCCGTGTAATGGTGCTTATTATGCGAAGCTCAGGAAAGAGGGAAACACCCTCAGAACTCTCAAACTCGGAAGCAGAGCGGGCAAAATGGTTGATGCCACTAAGGCTGATTTTCGGTTCCTCCGGTTGCAAGACCATTACGTATCCCTCCACAGAAGGGATGGAGACGCACGCCTCTTCATTGAAACATCTGTGAGATACAGAAGCCATTTTACACAGTCAAGGAGGCTACTTGAGAGGGAGGCACAATTATGCAGAATAATTGCTTTATAAATTTTTAAAGCTCTGTCTCAGACCCAAGAGTCTTAGATAAATTCATCAACTGCATTAGAAAGTAAGAATTCCCCACCATGGGAGCAATCTCACAATTAATTGTTCACATTTGGCCCCATTTTCTACGCTACGACTAACAGCCACAGCCAACACCTTTACTGAAGGCTGTGATGCTGGAGATGTACTCACAGCATACCCTTACCACAAGTTCCTCCCTATCTTACACACTCCTTACTACATTCTCAGGAAGAAAACAGAGTGCTGATGTAGAAAACATTTCCTGCATTCAGCTATGTGCTGGTTACATCCAGCAAGACCCCTTTGTTCATCACAGCTGCGACACACGAACATCATTCCAGGCTTCAGCATCACTGCACAGAGAGGAGTTACTTCGGCACTAGGACATACTTGACAACACTGGTGATTTTAAGCCTCCGAATCCCAGGTGTGGGGAACTGGCGGGAATTCAGGTAGGAAATGTGCTGCATGGCCTTATCGACTCTGTCAATGTCATCCCCTTCCAGGGTCAGTGCTGACTGACTTGGGTTCATGTGGATCTGAAACAGAAAAAAAGAAAAAAAAATAGAAGAGAATATCCAAACAGTAACACGGCCAGGTAATTAAAACTGGAAGTTCAGCACTGCTTAGCCTGGTGCTAGGATAATTACATCTGTATTCCAAGCAACAAGGCCATTGTTCACTGGCCTTGCAGTTTAACTTCCCCATTCATTTCCTTATTCTAGTCGAATATATTTAGTGTTTCATTCTTTAAGAATCTAGGCAGTTATAGTTCTGATGTGAAGACTGTAGTAACAAGAAGGAGACACAGCTAGTATAAAGGAGAAATTTATCTCTGTTCACACAACTGTGCCATTTAAAAAAGGCACGCAGATCAGCCTCATTCTACTAAGCTGCTCGTCAAGAATCTCTGTCTTTTATTAAGACACCCTGGTACAGCTGGCAAAACAGAGAGGCTTACAAATCTCTCTTCAAAGAGAACAACTCTCATTCTTCAACTCCACTAAGCCTGTATCTATACAGGAAACATTTCCTACTTTTCATGTAATTTTAACACATAATGTCACAATAGATTAGCTTGTTTTATTTGGGACACCCCTACTAACTCTGCCAGCAAAACTTGTCACTATTTCCACCAAAGCAACACACATGCTCCCCTTTATTCATAGACAGCTTTACCTTGATGCCTTTGCCAACGCCATCAGGCATCTGCAAGTCCAGTCCCTCTTTGCAGGTGTACAGGCAATCGATCACTTTCTTGTTTTCCAGTTTCCCAGAACGAATCATCAAACCTGCCAGATTGCCTCGGAAAAACTGAGCCATGTGGAGTTCGCCACCTTCATAAAAGGAGGAAGGAAAAATCTTTGTATGTTTTGATTCTTTTCACTTTTCTTTTGTAGAACAGCCACAAAGTACTACGGACATGCAGGTTAGTTTTCATCCATTCTGGGTGTTAACCCTGTGATTATGTTCAAGCATACAGAAAGAATTAAACAGTTCACCATGCATATGGCCCTCAAACAGCTGTGGCCATCCTGAACTGTGACACTAACATCCTGAACTGTAACATAACAAACATTTCAAAAGAAATTGCCCATACAGCGAGGTCATGTTCTTCATGACGGACAGAACCAATGACATGAACTATGAAACCTGAATCTTCCTGTGGAGGTTCCAGGAATTCTTAAACTTTAGAGAAAGAGTACATATCTCGGATCCACTTTTAGAAACATACACTGATTTTAAGTGTCTCAAGACACAAAATCCACCAAATATCACTACAAATTTCTAAGAAAATAAAAAAATGGCCAAAGCTTTTATGCCCACTCAAGTGAGTATCCATTATAAACTACAGGTCTGTCTTTGAGTTATACATGGGCAACCTGATCTCAACATTAAACTGGCCTTGCTTTGAGTGGGGAGCAGAGCTCCCTGAATTCCAGAGATCCTTCCAAACCTACTGAATAATTCTATGGATGAGGTGCAGTTATGTTTTAACAAAACTGGATGCAAGAAATTAAAGCTGATATTTTACATCAGTAACTTATTTTACACGACTTCACTGCAATCACAATAGTTGCAGATTTGTATGTGGATGTGCATTTGGGTGCAACCGAAAAAAAAAAAAAAAAGAGAAAAAAAAAATCAGCGTATGAAGCTGTGGAAATAGAAGCATAATGAAGACACAAGCCTAGGAGAGGATTATGTGAAGGTCAATGGCCCAAATGCAATGCCTGCATTTCATGCTGCGTGTGAGATGAAGCAATGTCTTGGCTTAAAAATGAAATAAAACAGTAGGGAAAAAACTCCAGCAACCTGCAGAGGTCTCGGGCACAGTTTCATTGTCATTTTCATTTCCTGTATATTCTGTAGAAAAGCAAGACAAAGAATAGGGCAACAGGGAAAGGACCAAATAGTTAACAATTTGTCAAACTCTCTTATCACAGAAAATACACAGCAGCACTTCCCCCAACAATTCTGCTTATCCTCCATCCAGCTGCTCAAGGATTCTGAGTCCTTTGAAACACTACGAGCTGCAGCGCAGGGAAGAAGCGTTACCGTGTTGTTACGAGAACACATCATCACAAGATAACCTGAAGAGCCCCATACACAGCTGCAGTGACAACAGTCGCACCGGAGATCGCTCTAACCACAGACACCCAATCTCACACAAACCACCACTAGAAATGAGAAGCAGGTCTATCAAACGGCTCCATTTATTCTCTCCTCTCCCAGCTGCTAAAGGGGAAATTAAGGCGAGATCCAGCCTGTATCAGCAAATCACCCAAAGGTATCAAATGCTGATCAAAAGGAACCATTACTGACACAGACTTGCTGTCATAACAATAGCACAATATGTACTATGCAGTCAATTTATCAGATGGAAGTGTCTGGGGGAGGAAGCACCAAAAGTGAAAAAACAGCTTTTAATATTTAAAAAAAAAAATGTTAAAACAATTTTTTTTGAAAGCATAAAACCTCTCTCTCCATAGAGGTGAGCAGCCTGATTTCTTTTAAAGACTTGGTAAGACAAAGAGGATGGCCTTAGGCAGTAATTCCCTCCTTTGGCACACTTTTTTTGCCTTGAGTTCTAATCCCCCAAAAATCAGGCTTTTGGTGGAATTTTTAAAAGGTAGCACCTCAAGTTCTTGTATTGCAGTTTTAATGCTCCTATTTCAGTCTGTTGTCATTAAAAAGAAAGTTCATGTCACAAGAGACTAAAGAATCATATCATGGGGCCAATACGAAAGCACGTGAGTTTTTAAACTAAATGTATATGCTTTTGTTAGGATGCAGAACATATATGGAAGCCATCATACAATCCATACACTTAGCTGGAACAGAGTTTCCAAGCTCCAGTTTCTTGAAAAACAGCCACTATAGCTTCCCTTTGAGCTAGAAGAGACAGCTGGAAAGTCACAAACAGAATGAGATGAATTATGGAGAAAATAAACTGACTCGAAAGAAGGGACAACAGAATGAATTTAGCACTGAAATAACATTAATTCTGACAGTGAACTTGTCACAAAATAATAAATTTGATGGAGAGGATATTTTGATAGTTTAACCTTCATTCACACATCAAAGCCTTAAAACTCAAAGAGAAAAGAGACATTGTAAGACAGAAGACTGTTAATTCGATTAAGATGTCTGAAAGCTTTCCATTTGTCACTCACAAGCTAATTCTATGCATTACTGCTGACCGCAACTGCAGTCTCCATTCTGAACTACAGCCAAACATGTATCATTTAATACTGCTGCATCTCTGACCAAAGATTAGCTTTCTGCCAGCTAGGGCGTAATTTAATCAGCAAGCCAACGTTTCAGCTCAGGACTGCAAAGCAAGAGCTCTTGGTAATGAGCCTCCATGTTCAGACGCATCCTTCTCCTCTTTCTCCAGTTTTGAAGAGTAGCTTTCACAAGTATTAAAGCACATGAATCAGCACTTTACACCTTGCAGAATATTGTGTTTTAAGCCATAGTCTGCATACAATAAAGCAGATACTTGCTTTCATTTTATAAGCAGAAATGGTAAAATATCCAAGAGACAGCATCCCTGTGTTGCTCAGCTCAACTGTTTGCTGGTCATGCTTCCATTTACGAGAACACTTCAACATGCTTTTCAACCTATTCAAAATTAACTGTTCTGCTTAGTAGTCTGAAGTCTATGATGTACTCCTTACAAGCGTCATTAGAAATAAGCTATCTATATTCCCATGGTTACCACAAAAATCACGTTAATGGAATGCTGCTTGGTGAGCAGCTTTGTATTTCACATGCACCTGTGGCCAATGAGCTAAAAACACTCTGGAAAAAATTTCTGAAAGAGGAAATACGTGGTACTAGCTAGGAGCAAAAGACAAAACAAGTTACCTTTCATGCACTAAAAACATCTGCTGTGTACTTCTAGGCTAACCACAAAGATTGCATTTTAAACAAAAGTTAATTAAAAGTATTAACAAACGTAATAGTTACCTTGCCAACACGCTCCAACTACTAGCTGTGTTTCTATCCTGGAAGGATGAAGTGGGTAATCTTCAGTCACTGGGAAAGGATCGTATGAAACACCGTCTACATAGAGAGTGACTGCAGGAAATTCAACACTGAGGACGTAATGATGCCACTCTTTGTCACACACCTGAGTAAAGAGAGTTTTTAAAATTCTACTTTAATTTTTTTTAATTACCGTTGAATAACTGATCTGATGCACATTTTGCATACACATATATACAGACATACTGACAAGCTATAAGCCTATATAGGCATACTTTATGTTTTACACACATGGTACACATCTGAAAAAAGCAAACCAACTGTCAAATGTTTATAAATAGTTTCTTTTCTTCTACTGCCAATATAGCAAGCTGTGCGTATTTCCGATCCTTTGATTTTTATAATAGCTAATATCAGCATGTGTCAATTGGAAAATACATACATGGGATATAGTTGGTTATGCTAAAAAGTAACTCATTGTTACTGGCAAAACAGATCTACAATAGTAACCTAAAGGAAGTAAAAGAACCTTTATAAATCTATAGATATACAAGGTTATTTTATCACTCAGATAAATAGACACAGAGGGCTGGAAAAGCACACACAAAATATTTAGTCCCTTCTGTCTCACTCTCCACAACCATAACATCACGAATTAACAGAAACAAGTTCTGCTGATCTTCGTAGAATCAAAGTAAATATTAGTTATTAGTCTTCATTTTCAAACCTAAAATAATTAATACATGACTGAAAGAATACAAACAGACAACTCCTCTCTCTGAACAGGCAGCAGAAAGTACCTGCATCCCTCAGAGGCCTATTAACTCTATTTTCGTGGAGTAAAATCCAATTAAGAAAACTGATTTGCAGCTACTGCTCGCAATGTGTAAAAAGGCACAAATTTTATTTCAGTGCGAAAAAGGATTAACATAAGTTCTCCTGTTATCCTCTTAACACTCTGATCTGCAAAAATGTCCCACGCTCAGAAGTACTTTAATGCTACAAACAAACTAGAATGCTTTCTGTTTCCTCATGCATGCTACCTTACAGCGTATTTAGTGAAGATAAGCGACATCACAGGTAAAAGACTGACATTGTATTTTCACAAATAAATCCACATATTACTGCCTTTCAGGACAATGACTTGTACTTTACTTCATGAGCATCCCAGTGGGTTTAATAAAACCACTAAAGCAGTGTATGTACAAGATGAAAAGGTACAGCTGAATCTACCTCTGACATTGGATCACAAAGTATTTTTGGGTCCTATAAAACATGACATCGGGAGTCTGGAGTTGCAAAAATATTTATTAATAATTATACTGTCAGGGAGTTAATTCTCCGATGGTTTCCGCTGCATTCTAACATCCTACCAACTGTCCTTCCAAACTTACTTGATTTAGTTTCCAGTGAAATTCAGCAGGTTTGTATGTCTTTCCCTCTGAAGGATCTTGGCGGAACAGGAAAACAACCCGACAGTTGTGTACATAGAGTGCGTAGTGGTGCCGGTTCATATCTGCACGAGAGTTTAATTAACATTATTATTTTCTATAAATCTTAAGAACTCCATAGAATTCACCTGTTCTGTAATTTTACACATAAATCCCCAAGTAACTGATAGGAAGAAACAAACATAGAAGTAAATCAGGCATGTTAAGAGGAATGAGAAATGTTTGCAATCGTAGTGAGGGCAAACATTCTTGAACAACCCACGAGCAATGCACTGTTCAATAAACAGACACTCTGCCTCCAATCTAAACCAAGGCACAGGACTGAAGACTCACAGAGATAAAACCTGTCAGAGAAAAAGAAAGAGCTCTACTTGCAAACAGAAGAGCTTTTTTGTTACAAATAAGTAGCTTCTACTGCATCTAATTACTGTTTTGGAACATGTACACGTGGTGGCAGGTGGACGTGCTTTCCTAAGAGAAAACTATATAGTTGTAGCTCTAAAGGATTTAACATTTAAAATAATACAAAGGTGAGATGCTAGAGAAACAGCTAAGAATAAGGAAAAGAAACTTGTTAGCTATATCATCCATTCCATGGCATGGATGAGTCAAGAAAGGAGAGAATGAAAAAAATACCAAAATCATTGGTTTTGATTAACAGGAATGGGTGAAGGTAGGAAAAAGAGGAGAGTATTTGTACCCAGTTCTGAACGACAGTTGCTTTTCTCCTGTCTGAAGAAATGCTTTTAGGATATTACAAATGCTGTTAATTAACTTAAGGGTGAGGGCTGCTGCATTTGCTCTATATTCAGCATAGTTTCCTTTGAAAAACCTAGCAGCATTTTAAATAAAGTATCTTTCTACCACACTGAACAAATCCACTGCTCCAGCTAACAAAGACAAGAATTCTCTTCCCCCCTTAGACAGCAATTATGGAAACAGGGCTATCAGATTTCCTTCTTATTAATAGCTTCTTCAAAATGTTTGTGTCTATAGCATTCACAGAGACTGACATTATGCACAGGGTGAAAAAAAATTTCATCACTGGAGAAAGAAAAATTATATCATCCTAGAAAAAAAAAAAAAGACATAGTAGCAAATGCTGCCACTAAACCTGATCTATTATATCAATGATTTTAGGCAGCATCTAGAATAAAGCTATCTTTGGAGATAAAAAACTGAGACTGCATTGCCAGAATAAGTCATCTACTATGGCAAAAAGAAATGCATAATATAAATTGAAACAGCATTAGAAAAACAAGCCTGCCTAACGTGAAGCTAGGTAACCTAAGGCCATGACTCTATAGGTAAGCACAACGAACAGCGGCTTTTACAGTCCACTTCATCTCACTTCCAAGGAAAACGTGAAATAGAGAAAAAAATTAAGGTTTTCACATCAGCTGCCACAACACATAAAACCAAACAAAACCCAACAGAAACTGTTGATATTTGAAGCATTGACAAACCTGTCTTGTCTGAATTGCACAGAATTGTCTCTTTCTCTTTGGTTCCAGGCCCATGCCTCATCCAGACTGAAATCATGAAGGGCTCTTTTAGATTGACTGTGACAACGCCATCTGGAATCTTCACAGCTTGTGTGCCGTTAAATTCAAACACTTGGTCACTGTCATGACCGTTATCAGTAGGAAGTCCTATTGTCCAGTTAGCAGCACTGCTTGGAGGGGGAAGTAGCTCAGCTGTGCCAGAAGAAGCACCTACAATAAAAACACTCCAGTGAAAAGGTGTAGAAACTAAAAAGATCACTGCTCGTTTCAAACCAAACTGTTTTTCTGAGCACTGATTTTTCAGCACCAACTGTCAGGATTATGCACTATCATTGCACATCAAGAACTCCTCCTTTTAAATAATGCAGCACTAATAAAAGACTTCTAGCATCATCATGACTTCCACAAGTTTACCTTCTGGGTAGATAGCTAATCTCATTGAAATTGTTCTGCTTCTCTACAGCTGTAGAAATGGATTTTGCCTCTCCTGCAGGAACCACCACGTTACCACCACTTGTCCCTGAGCCCCATGAACATGGTGCCTTTTTCTTGACACTCTACTAGTTTTAAGACTAGTATATATCCCTCCAGCTGAAGAGGGCTGCATAAGCATCCCCTCCCAGATATCTGCCTAATAATCTAATAGTCAGGAGCAGTGATGCCCCGAAGATCATATCTACTCAGTGATTTGTGGTCCAACATAATATTCAAAGAAAAACTAATAAGCAAGAGAGACTCTTTTAACAAAAGCCTTTTTACCACAGAGCCTGTGAAGGGATTTCTCGGAGTAGGTGTCTCTATCGCAGCCTTTACCAATATGGTTGGTTTCTAGTTCAACCGTTGCTTGAATTGAGGTTATTGGCTCATCACACGTCTCCAAACGCATACTGGGGAAGAGAGCTAAAGAACCAGTACCAGGCTCATATTCTATTCTCTTGCTCCAACCTGTAGATTTATCCAAAGAAACAATATTAAAAATCTCTCATGTTTAACCGAAGGTACTGGCAAATGCTGAAAGCAGATAAGGAGGAGATTGAACTAACCTTGCCAGCCAGGCTTGCACATAGGCTTAATGCTAATTTTAACCAACACATCCTCAGCAGCTCTCTTCTTCCCACAGTCATACGCTGTTACTGTCAGTTTATACTGATGTTCTTTACCATAGCTTAACTTTTCTGTGTTTTTTATATAACCTGACACAAAAAAAAGCAATAATCAGACATCAATACTTCTCAGGGTCATTGCTAGATTAAATGCATCCAGGTACCCTCCACGTACTTCAAGTGAATTAGCCCTTCGCTATTTGAGTTTTCAATGCCAGACATCAGGCCCAGATTCTTAAAAATCACATAAATCCAGAGATGAGCCCACATACACAGAAGAGCAGGTACATATTTACCAGGCTCTTCAAGGTGCATGACATTACTCAAAATGAAACTGTTCATAGGTGGTAATTGATACAGAAATTGTTTGGCAGGTACCAGGATTCTCTACCCCTTTTTTATTCTTAAATTCCCATGAAAATTATCCATTAGCAATGCACACCCATGAAAATTATCCATTGGCAACGTGGATCCCCCAACAACTCAAACTAAAGCCCACCAAAAACTGCCTCACTTGGCTTAATCATTGTGCTTGAACGGCTAGAAGCAGTCTATAGATTTTGAAGGGTCCACAGATCACTGGTAGAAACAAAACGATCTGAACAAATCACTAGACTTCAAAACTAATAACCATGACACTATAATCTCCAGGGCTACATACGAGCATTTCAAATGTGAAAAGCACACACACGGAATCCCATTTTTCAAAGCTAAATAGGAAACGCTATCCTAACACAGAACAGAAAACTGCAGGCAAAAAAATAGCAAGCTTACTAAGAGCAGGTTTAAAACATAATACAACTACCATATCTCCTTTATTTTGAAAAGCACTGTACAAGAAACACCATGCATTCAATAGACCATCTGCTCCTCCGTAGATAGCACACATATTGGCATTGAAAGACATCTCACTTTTCATTATTAGTTCAAAATGCTCAAGTGAACACGTCCATTAACTATGTTGTAGGAAAACATTAAAACAGGGCTGCTGTAGTTTTATGTCGACCAGTTTGAAGTCCTATTCTTAGGGCAGCAAAATATAGTAATTCTCACTCCACTTCGCACTGTATTCTTACCATCTTTGTCAATAGCGAAAGGTACATCCGGCGTTACAATTTCATAACTGCAAATCTGGCTGAACTGAGGTGAACAATCCGCATCGACTGCTTCCACTTTCAGGATGCTGTCATACCTCTTCCCTTCAATAACTGTTGCCTTGTATGACTTCTCTTTGAACACAGGAGCATACTCGTTCACGTCGTTCACCTGAATATGTACTGTTGCTCTGGAAATAAAGCAGAAAGGTCAGTTACCTATGTACTGCAGAACTCCTCCTCACGAATCTGGCAGAACAGCTCCCTCTTTTACGGATGAAGCTAGCCTTCAGAATTTAAGCTCCCTAAAATAAGTGACCAATGACTAATAAAACAATCGCAACTACCCTAACTAGGAAAGCAGAATAGGAAGTAATACTGTTTCTCTCAATGACCAAGGAGAAAAGGTGAGTAACAAAAAGCATCTGGAATGTAAATTAATGAAGAATTCAATCACTACAGTCCTTCTGTAAAAGCATAAGTTTTCTAATGATTATGCTAAAAAAAAAATCTTTAAGGTTTTATTTTAGCCTATGTGCTATATTAATGCCTCAAAAAATGTCCTTCTGTACCAAACGTACTTTATATGCCTGACTTTAACAGCTAAACTCCAAGATGGTTAAAAGCCACAAAAACCATAACCAGCCACGGGACAGGGAAATTTCAACAGTGGTTTGTAGGTGGAGGTCTTGGAAACCTATCATTCTCCTGTGGGAAAAGAAGAGTTGCTGCTAGATCTGCGCTGGTTCACTACAAACCCATGAATTTGGATAACCATAATTTTTACCAGCCCCATCAGAAGAAAGTCTGTATCTCAACCAACACAGGTAGAAAAATTTATAGAAAAAAGTTGCACAGTGCAGAGAAGGAACTGTATGCTATCAAACTGAACAAAGAATAATTCCAGCCAACCCAACAAAACGTTTGTGGCCATTCCTCTCTTTGAAATCTTTCCTCAAAAGTCAAACTGAATATCAAATAGAGTTTAAGGGCAGACCTATTTCCACAGGTGTAATCCTTAAATTGGTAACTCTCTGCTGCCAATTGGAAGCACACAGCTATAGAGTAGCAAGGCAGTATTTGTCACCAAGATGACTGCTGCTAGGCTGCTCCTCAACCTATCCATGCCCTTCTTTGCTTCACACAAACAGCAGTCTTCCACATGCTCTCCAGATGTTTACACCAGGGTGTTAAACAGTTATTCTCAAGGGCATTTTCTAGAGAGCATTTCACATTGTGGTTTTTTCTTTAGATAACGATTAGCTAAAGATTGCTTTGTTCTCATTCTTTCATCTAGGCAGAGATGAACCTTATGCTATTGATCTTGCCGTTTCTGGCGAGGCTGTCTGGAAATAACAGCAACGTGTATTTTTTTCCATTTAATATAGATTGACTTATTGAACCAGTTTTTTTGTTTTAGAAACTGAATTCTGAAACAACATGAAGGCATGTATGCTGTCATGTTTTATCAACTCAAGCCAGATTTTAACTATATCAACAGTTTTCCTGCTTCTATCCCCACACTATTTTCTAATGTAAATTCAGTGACATCAATGGATAAAGCAGTATCATCTGGAATACAGCTAAAGAGATGACAAAACAGCTCATTTCCATTTTGCTGCCATTTATATTATCATTATATGAAAGTCTTCCAGTATTAACACTTGGTTTACATTTACTCTAAATACACAGGCCATAAATCACCAGGAGCAGGAGATGGCTTGAAACCAAACCTCCCCTCAGCCCACCGCAGATTTACTTACTTGTGGGATTTTTTTGCATTGGCTCCATCTGGTCCCTTTCCACAGTCATAGGCCTGGATGGTGAACGCGTAGTCCTTCTGCAGTTCACAGTCAAGCTTTTCCTTAGAGCGGATTATTCCCTCACCAGTGGATTTATCCACCACCACTGCTTCAAAGGGAACATTTTGCCCATGAATTTTAAATCCACAAATCTCACCTACAGATTCAAAGGAAGAGAGGTTAGTACTGGTGAAAATGATCACACGTTTTTAAAATAAAAGACCAAATATTTTGCAGCCAAGGGTTTGTGAGGGTCTGTGGACAAAGCAAGAGCACTGTGCTTTAAAATGGGTGATTTCTGGGAACTTTAGTAAAAAGAAGCATACGTCTGCCTTCCAAGCAACTTGTTTACTTTGCATCCATTCATGCAGGAATACAAAAGAGAAAAAGAGAAATGTAGACAGGCATTTCACAGGAGTACTTGAGGTAGCTCTAGGGTAAGAGTAGATCTTATGAGAGCATACAGCCAAGGCCACTGGTAATCTCTTCTATGCCAAGCTACTGGGAATAGCTAGGCAGCTTGTTTATTTTGACCAGAGCAAAAGGTTAAAATGCACAGTTACAAGTGAAGGGATGAAAAAGCTTCATGTACAGGTTCAGCACCATAATTACAGAAATTCTGTCAACAGATCAAAGAAGAAAGTCTTCCTGTGCAATGTACCTGGCTAAAATTAGGGAATCAAAATAAACTACCGAATAAGAAAGGTAGAAATACCAACTTCTCAGGCATCCATTTCAACAGCTACCTACTAACACAGATCAGCTATGTTAGGCAAGGAAGCTCTCACATGGAACGATTTAGCAGGCTTTCCTTTCTAGTCAAACTCTCCACCCTAACCAACTTGCAAGAGCAGTCCCTAGCACATCATTCAAAACCACATCTAAGCCCAAGGTTACACTACAAGATCTCTGGCAGGGTCAGCCTGGCAGCACGCTGTGCAGAGCGAGCCCAGCACACCCAGCTGTGCGAGCAAAACCCACTCAGCAAACAGCTGGATCACCTATGCTGTGTTTTTACCTGTAGAACTTGTTTACATTTTGAAGTTGATTTTCTTAAACCAACATAAACCACTCTTTTGCTAGTATAGCTGCAGTGGTATCATAATACCAAGAACGCACTCCTGCTGTAAACATGCCCAGAGGTATTCCAAAAGGGTGTTTGATTCAGATTTTAAACTACTGATGTACTGAAGGAAGTGTTACAAGGCTTTGGCTGTTAAATATTGCTCTACACAGCATTTGGTAAAAACTTCAGATGTCCCAAAAAAGTGAGTTATCAGTGAAAATATCAGAAAACACTGATTTCCCTAAAACCAACTTTTGCAGTGGCCATACAATGTACAATAATCCCAAACGGTTCAAATGGATGTCTGATTTACAGATATTTCTAACCAAGGGTTTGGTTACATAACAGTTTTAAATCGATATATTTTAAAATAGAAAAAAACTGGGAGAATAAATGGGACAAAAAGAGCATGACAGGATCTTCTGTTTAAGTGCTGATTCCCCATTTCATAACCAAAGTTAGTAGGTTAATATTCATAAAAGGGATAGAAAGAACCCTTTATCACCTTCTTTGGTGACTGTCACCTCAAAACTCTCTAAAGGGAGAAAAGATAAACCCAAGTCAGTCACAGGAAAGGCTGAGAAGGAGCAAATAAGGAAAAGGCAAAGATGCACACATTACACAGAAAAGCTTTGGAAAACTGTATTTTAAAATTCCAGTGGTGATTTGCTGTAACTGTTACAATTTTAGAGTTTTAGTTATGTTAAATACGATTTAACTCCAGGTTTTCACTTGTAGAATTTCAAACTATATAATAAGTTTATCAAAAGACTTTTTTCTCTTTTCCTTTTCTTTTTTTTAATAATACCAACTGCTAAACAAAAGATATTTTCCAAAAATTCCATATTAATGAAGAACTATCCTTAAGTAGAATTTTCATCAGAATTTACTTGTGCTATTCTATTTAAAGAAGACATGTTAAATAATTTCAACAGGCTTTTCTACTCTACTGAAACCACCATGCTTCTACATTAAAAAACTTCATATTTCCCTTCTGACTTCCAGATTTTTTTTATCTCCTGTTACTTCTCACGTATTTCAAACAACTTGCGCTAACACAGGTATTCAATTCTCCATTCTAATGTGGCCTTAAAAAGAGATGAGGCACTACACTTACAGGGAAATATTTTTCTTTAAACGGCAAATTTACAGTTTAATACTGAAGCAGAAATATAATTAAGGAAAAATACTGTATAACGTATCGTGATTTGTGGTCCTTCATTTTAAAAGGGGCCAGTTTCTGAAACAGCTTTCATTAAATTCTCCCTGAAACTCACTTCAGGTAACCCCTAGATTTATAATCAGGCCTTTATTTTAATGCACCAAGTATGCTGCCTCTTTGGGCACCCACATCATTTATTTCGGTCTAATCGTACACAGAATATAAATATAACCCCTGATTTTAATGTGCTTTGGTGATAGTTTTGGCAATTCAAGAAAACTTTACACTGCTTGAAGTCATGGCTGACACCACTGATCAGCCAGAAGGGACATTTCAGCTGCAAACTGAAATATTCCACATCTCTTACTCCTGCACACCCTCCTCCCTGCCCCCTTCCAGTAACTCTAGCCTCGAGAGTCAAGGGTTGTGTGTGAAACATTACGATTACAGGAAAAAAATATATGGAAGGGAACACGAAAGCAGAAAACCTGATAATGGAGAGAAGAGGGAGGAGGGAATTAATGCAGCAGTTACCTATCTGGCAGAAGGGAAGGCTGTTTAAAACTGGCTGGTTCTTTATCATCGGAAGTGACCTTTAACTGGCACCAACGCCAATTTGGCTGCTACGAAGTTCAGGCATTATATTTTTGGCTCCTGAGCATAAGACATAAATAAGCTCTCCAGTAGATATCCATTTGTCTCCAGATGTTTTTTAAGGTGTAAAGCTTCTGTTCAAGGTGTACTACAGCTCAGCTCCTCCCAGATGTGTCTCAGAACAATAACTGACTCAATACAATCCTATTTTCCACTTCACACTAGTGAGATTAACAAAAAGCCCTTTTGTTACTACATAGACAAGGTTCCCATGAATGAAAACGTTATAATGTATAAAACCTGGGGTGTTACTTATTGATGTAAGTGCTCTAAATAAGCAGAGGCAGAGCTCCCAACCTAACAGGCTTTTTAAGCTCCCTTCTTCACAGTGTCTCTACAATGGAAAGAGGCAACAAGGAATAATTAATTCCATAAAGTACAAAATATTTCAAAAATTAAGGCTCCCCCTCCTTTCTCAAAAATCCATTACAGACTGTTACAGAGCTGTTTCAAGACAAATAAAACAATTTACAGCTTAATATTCCCATACACAGATGATATTCACTTTCATCTCAGTTATGAAATGCATGTATTTATATAGTATAGCTAACGCTCTGCTGTGATTATAGAATTCTTGGCAGTAATTTTTTTTTATTGCCATTAAGTAAACTTAGTCCCACACCATGCTCCCTAAGGTTTCATGCTATGTCATGTGTGTTTAACACTTTTTCTCATTTCATGCTGAAGCTGAGATACATTACTGAACAGATTTCTACCTCTCCTAATCTTAGAACAGGAGTGATAATGGAAGTGGTTTATATTTGATTTATGGCAAACTATTCAGATAAATAAACTGTAACTAGGGAGGAACTTTACAGTGTTTCACCGAGCCGTAATTACAGTTGAAAAAACATTTCATTTGACAGATACCACAGGTTTGTGGAACTCATGTTGGCCAGAAAACATACGGCAATCCTGTATCCTAAAAGGCATTCTGTATTTCTCCTTTCTAGTGCAGCACAATCAAGGAGAGGACAGTGAGGATCTGGCAGAGTTTTAAGGTTTTGTTGATTTTTACTATTTTATCTCTTTCTGTACTGTTATGATATAATGATGGAACATATTGAATAGTATTGTATCGTTATAAAAAAAGGTTCATAAGATATTTAAGCAGGATATACAGTATGTGACTAGATGCCGTTCAAATTTGGAGTCTGCTATCCCTCAACGTCCCCATTCCACAGCAGAGGATCTCTATCCTCCCAGCTCTAACCTAGCAGCAGTCTACATGAGGATCAAGGAGAGCCTTCAGGAAAGCCTCCCATTTCAAAACATTCAAAATATATTTCTTAGTACCACACAAAACTGTTAAAAAGTAAACCAATTTTAAATTTCACAACTAGTGATAACTCCATTTCAGTTTGTATTCATGCATGATAGCTACAAAACAAAACCTCGCTCCACACAAGCCTTAAATTTGATGCAAAAATGGCTGAAATCCTACTGCAACAAAACTCCCGCCAAGGTATGCCAACTGGCCGTGCATCACATTTGTTGTACGCTCACTGAACCACTCACCGGATGTGCCAAGATCAGAATCTCTATGTGTTTGATTACACAGTGTCATCCATCTCCACAGACCGTTCCCTCCCAGCCATCACCCAGCCGAGGGCTGCCTTACGCACACGCCAACTGCAGACAGGGCGTCAGCACAGCTCCCAGCCCTAAACCAACAGGGGCTGGCGGTGAGCGCAGAAACACGGCATCAGCACTCGCCCTCTGCAACGTGCGAACATCACACACCTCCGGGGAGAGCCTGCCCGAAGGGATCGGTGAATTTGGGGGATTTTTTTTAAAGAATGAACTGAGATTCTGCAAGATCATTTTCAAAGCTCTATGCATATTCATGCCCTAAGTCAAAAAATTCCTAACCCCCACAGAAATACTTCGTGCATCACAGATTTTTAAGGGGAGAATAAAGTATTGTGGCTGAGAAATGGTTTTATCTAGGAGCAAGTTGGGGAAGAGAGATTAAAATCCTGCTACAGACACATCGAAAAACCCAGGAAACACTTCCTTCCACAAGGACAACGCTTCCAACATCTTGCCAGCCAGCCCCTGCGTTATACTCTCCTAACAAAACACATCCAGCTACGTGAAGGCATCCTCACACAATATTGTTTCAAATCCAATAAAAATTCAGTTCCTCTTTGCATAGTGAAGGGGAAATCCATACCGAGAGCTTCAGACAGTGAACTGATTTTAGACATGAATTTCTCTAATGTACAATAGAAAATGTAGCTGTCCTTTTTTTCATTTTTTCAGCAAAACCATTTAGGATCAAATTCCACCATGACTCAACTGGTAATGTAGGAAAGTTTCACTGAGGAAGGAGAATGCACATTTGTCTGCTCAAGCAGATCTGTAACAATCACAGTACAACAGACCAATTCCATTGGGTCTCTACACCTCAGGTAGGATGACAAGATAACTGGCGGGACTATATTCAAATTGTGTTTTCAAAAGTGTGTTGTTTCAGATGTAAAACCATCCAAATTACCCTAGAAATAAATGTCTATATAACCCTACTTATTTTTGCACACCTCAATTTGAGGATCCTACCCACAGCACAGAGTGAACACAGTAACACAACATTATTTTTCTTGCCCCACGGTTCATGCACTACAAAGCACTTAAATGAACTAGTTTCAAGATGTTTCGACATGCTCAGAATGGAAATAAAGCAAAAAGCTCTATTTATAATACTTTAAACTTGCAGACAGTTCAGAAGTTTCACAGCTCAGCTCGAGGACACAGTTAATTAAAATATGAAACCTTTTGAAGCATGAATAAATTTGATTTATAAGTAGGAATATCGCAGTTAGGGCTGAAACAGCCTTTTAATGCTGGAACGCTTTGTTTTGCTGTGAAAACATGTCACTGATCTAATGGGCTTCTCACACTTAAACACCCACATAGATGCTGCTGGACAATAACAATGCTATTCTCCATCCGAGGACATGACTTCAGCACGACAAACTAGAGTTGATAACGCTGATTCAACACCACTCCCACATCTGCTCTCCTCAAAGACAGATTCAAGTATTGCCGCATTTAATGGCAGACAAATACTTTTATAGATTCCCATAGCACAACCATTAAAAATTTGGGCAATCCAAATCCAACGATCATATCGAGGAAAGTTTCTTTACAAAATCAGCGTGCAATACTCAGAATTGAAGATAACTATTTTAAATCCATTGTTCTGCTGCTGCTGAAGAACTGTCAGTTCTTGAAAGCCAAAACATATAATGTTTATACAAACATTTAATAAAACCAACTTCCAGTTGGTAAAAATGTTCATTAAATGAAAGCAGGTTTATACAATTTAGATCAACACAATGGAAAAGCAGTTTCATTGAAGTGACGCTTTGACATGCGATTTTCCTCTGCAAATCTGACAATAGATTTGAAGATATTCTGCCAGTACTTCCTTAAAGCTTTATGATATCCAGCACTCAAGAAAACTTTACTCTCCACCAAGAGGTATAAAATTGCTGTTTCCGACATCTGTTCATTGCTGTCAAACGACCAGCACCTACATTTAAAGCACTTTAGAAAGGCGAGAGATGGCTCATTCTCCTCATCACCAAGCAGAGAGGCCAGCCTTCCCATACCGCTTTGTACTGAACAGATTGTGTGTATCCCAACACAAGCGTCTTCACTTGGAAAAGTTTCTGTTCATAGACACCAGTTAAGACCACTTAAGAGCCTCTGCCATGTGTATCCAATACACGAGACCATTTGAATTTCAGAGGTTTACTATCATCTCTGAACTTCCCGCATTTACAATGCAGCCTTGAAGATAATTACAGCTTTATGACAACGCAACAAAACTGTTACTTTAAGTAAGAAAGGCAAAAATACTTTCCATAATACTGCACCCGATTAATGAATACAGTATTCCAAAACAGTAGTTTCCATTAAAAAAAAAAAAAAAAAAAAGCCACAAAAAAACTACTGTGGAAGTTTGTAAGAAAACTGTCACCTGTCAGTCCTATATCGAAAGTAAAGAATTAGCCCACGTTTTGCAAATGGCTTGTGTACCATTCTCTATATTCTTTGTTAGAGGACAAAAACTCTTTTCTTCAGGTAGAAGAGGCCGTCCATTTTTTAAAATGCCCCAAACTGCTAAGCAAGCTTATCACAGAAGTCCAGATTTCTGCTGGAATTCTCAGTCCAAATACTGCACAGAAGAAATGCCATCTTAATTCTACTCATTACTGTTCTCAATCTATTAAGACACAAGTCAGAAACAGTAACAAAACAAAGAACTCTTCAGAATGAGAGCAAAATAATTGCTTCAGAACTCCCAGACTGAATGCTGAGAAATGTGGAATCCAGAGGACTGCAGAAAAGGTTAGACACCATGCAAAAAAAAAAAAAAACCCAAAACAAACAAACCACAAACCACACCAGAAAAACTAATATATACAGATGAAATTGAAAGCAGCATGGAATACTGGCAATACAGGGTACGCTCTGGTTTGGATTTTGGATATGGCTGTATATTTACGGCTGTAAATATGACATAAAACTCTGGTCCATGCACAAACATTGCCTAGGGTCTAAAAGCTTTGAAACGTTACGCCACTGCTAGGGTAAACACACTAAAACACTCAGCATTTGTCATCAAGAAAGCATTTCACCTTTTTAAAAAGGAAATGCAGATGAATTCTTTACCTGCAAAACGCAGAGGCGCATCTTTGTCCAGGGCTATTAAAGGGGGGTCCAAGAGCACCGTGTTGTCGTTTTCTGTCACTATACCATGATAGGTTGTTTCAATCCATGGCTTATGCTTGTTAACTGAAATGAAAACAAATTACAAAGTCAAAACATTTGAAACTGACAATTTCTTTAAAAATGCTTTGAGTATCTTCCCCTTTCACTTTACTACATCTGAATCAGCACTTTCCTAAATTAAAAAATCTGAGACAAAGTCCTGGCTAAGTATGTTCAGAAGAGGTCAGTGCCCCTGTAGGCTTTCCAAAAGTAACTCAGAGAATCTAAATTAGTCTCTTAACTATGCTGGGATTTAAGATGCCCCTGAAGTGCAATTCAGAAACCTCGTAACAGTGATGGGGAGCTGCTGTCGCCAGTGCCAAGTGTGACACCAGAAAAACCTATACTCAGCACCAGACCAAGAAAAGACTGGCCAACATAAAACACACGGCTTTGCCTACAGTCTGTGTCTTTCCAACTTGGAAAACTTGGGATGCCGTTGGTGGACTGTTCTTCAGAATGTGAATGCTTTTTCTCGTTTCAGCATACAGAAATGTTCTACTGCTAGAACACTATTACACAGCTGAGCCCTGCTGTTCCACCCTTCTAAAGAATTACACGAGCAGATTGCCAACAGAGGCTGAGATGTAAGGCTAACCCAGACTTCTGAATCCTGTTTCTCCAACGAACTAAAATGGATTCATTAAGTCCGTCCCAGGGGAATTTAAAAAAAATTGTGATGAAAGGACACTTAAACAAACGATTAAACCTAGAGGCACAGAACTCATGCAAGAAACCATAATACTCTCCCAATATGCTTTCATCTGCAATCTTTTATGGGTTAGTAGCAACAAACTGCTAGACAGGATATAATATCTTCACATATAATAATGCAGCAAGAGAGAACTCACAACAAGCCATTTTAAGGCAAACAGTGTTTACTTACCACCGTGTGGTTTTTACCCAATATGGCAACACTATCTTTCTTGCCTCAACACACTCACATGGGCATGCTTTCAATGTTCAGCATACCAAATAGCCGGCTACATGTCAGCCACATTGGTCTATTTACCCTGAGAAGAACACCGCCCTGCCCAGCACCCTCCAAGGAACACACTTCGTCGTGCTCAGAGAGACTAACACATCGCTCCTCCCGCAGAGGAGAGACATGAATAACTGCTGAAGTGGGAGTTTCCCATCGAACCATGTCTCTCAACTCAAACCTGGTCTAAAGAAAAGCGTTTCACAAACACAGCTAAGGCTGTTGGGGCACAGGGAGGACGCAGCTGTGTGTTCTTCTCTCCGTGGACAGCTACACCTCACCTGAACGGATCAGAATCCCTTCACCTGTCCGTTTTGATCTTTGCAAGGACCTAGCATAAAATACCCAAACTGACCTCTGCCAGAAAAAGCTCCATCTCCATGCTAATGCTTCTGAATATAGGTCATTTTTTTTTTTTCTTTTAAGCATTAAGAAACCTTCTCCTAATTTAGCAACCTACAATAAATCCCACTACAGTAGGGTAGGGAGTTCTGTTAAAGCCTGAAGCACTGTAACCACATCCGAACAGAATTATGAGCGTGCTAAGCATCTGCAGAGTCTAGTGAGCCTTCAAACAACAGGCCCAGTTAAAAGCAAAGTCATGTCCTTTTATTGTCCTGTAGACAATAAAATCATAAAGCTGAAAGCCGTTTGTGTTTAGGAAGGCTAAAATGTCACCAGATTTTAAAACATAAAGCTTAAATCCCTTTGTGTTTATGAAGGCTAAAGATCACTGGATTTTAAAGCACTCACCAAACTTACTGCTGAACATCCAGGAAAGGCCTGTTATCCCTATCTGTGATCTCCTGACTCCAGCATAACCACACACTGTAAGAAATTCTCCAGCTAGCACTGGAAATACAGGGCAGAGCTGATGAGCGACACATCTCACATCTTCCCTTGAACCAACTGCGAGACTGAACCACCTATTATTCTGACCTCAGTTGGCTTAAATATTATTGTTAGATTGAGAACTACCACTTTTTTTCCTCTTTAATTCTTAGAAAACTCCTGAAATTGAAGTTGTTCAAAGCCAGACAGTTAATTTCAAACCAAAACAGTCGGCCTATTCCAAGCCTGACACTAACAAAGTGCCCTGAGCTGTTAATCTCTTGCCATTTAACTGGGATAAACTACACTGGTTTCCTTGAAATACAATATTCACACTATTTGTAAGCGCCTCAACTGGAATCTGTTGTAAATCCCAACTAGCATTTAATCTAGTCAAGTGTGGGAAGCTACTGGCACAACACAGCAAGCTGATTTCTACTTAGTTTTTAGCGGACAAAAAAAATTTTTAAAAGAGTGCTAAGGGTACCTTTTTTCCCAGGTAGCAAATTGAACTGCAAAGCTCAGGCTGGAGCCGTTACAGCTGCCAAGCAATGACCGAACATGCCCAGCAAGGTGAGCACAAGCCGCCTGCCTAACGTGGATTATCTACAGATGATTGCTGCTAAGCTATAGGAGGAGAGGGAACTGGTGCCAGGTGTGATGTGTGCCTCGAACACAGGTTTTTGTAATTCGCTCCATAGATCAACCAGCTGCACCTTTCCCTGCTGTCTAAAAGAACTAATGAATGCAAATGAGTATGTGGGCAGGGCAATGGGGTTTAGGGGTAGTATGGAAACTTTAATCAAAAATTATAATCTTAAAACAATCAGAATTCATTCAGTTCTAGTATTTCAATGCAAACGTATTAAAATTAAATGTACTTATCAAAGTCCTTTCTGAAGATGTCTGTTATCTTCTTACAAGTGCTCAGTTCATCTGACTCAAATGGGATCTGGCACCTACATAACTGAAGATTTAGACACATCTCAACCAGATAGGACTGTACCTGAAAATACTTTTTTCTTCTGGATAACTACTTCTAACGTACAGTGTTGTTTAGCCACGCTACTTTAGAACTAGATCAAGATTATTTATGTCAAAACAAATTCTTAACAATTAACTGATAAATTGAACAAACTCAATAGGAAGTACTGGAGAGTTTGAAAGTCAGATGCTCAATCTAGAGACAGTAGATAAATACAAAATACTCATTTCTAAAATCCACCTTGGAGAGTTCATGAAAAATCCAGAGATTGCATAAACAGATAATTATCTTCTCTGTCAATTCAAATGAACTGACTAAACAGTCCTTTACTCCTGTCCTGAAAGTCTGACAAAAACTTTGATTTTGTCTTCCTCTTTATGTACGAGAATATACGCATGCCTTTCAGTGAGACAATAAAAACTCTAAAGCATGTCTTACCTTGAACATTCCTAATTTAGTACTGTTCTGAGGAAATTTCAAGCAATATCATTAAAAGAACAAGTTTGCGTAGTATATAAGCACAGAAAAATACAGCTCAGCCAAAGAGTAAAGATCTACACAATAAAACTTGTCTTCTCCACCCTGAAAGCAAAGTGTAATAAGAAAGGGTGCAGCATGGCTTGATGATGTGTGTTCTGTTCCTGCCCTAGGCTCACCAGCCTGCACTTCAGAGCTGTGCCTCCATTTTCCATCAGGAAAGGGTGAGGACTGACTTCGTATGTAAACAACCTGAAATATATCAGTGGCAACGAAAAGACTTATTTTATTTATTTAACTGGGTCTCCTTATACGTAGAATTTTATCAAATATCATCATCTTATGACTAGGTACAAACAATGGGATAAAAATGAACACAAGTTCTGCTCAAATGCTAAGTTTCTCAATAGCATGCAACTTTTCTTATCTATCATAGGGGTTTCCAAGACAAACTACAATTTCCGTTACTAGGACGTGAAAGCTGTAGGCAGTAATAAAATATAGGAGGACGAAGCTGCACTAGGAGAGCAACTAGGTGAATGCACGGGCATCCACTAACATTAACCTCTGTGGTTCCTAGTTGAAGGAAAATCAGGCGGTTGAAATGAATCCCACAATTTCAGATGTCTATCTTGGATTCTTTACGACAGCTAAGGAGCTCTTGTAATTTTGTGCTCTGGGAGCTCAACTGTCACACATTGGGAGCACAAGAGAACATTTATAAATTTTCAGGTTTGAGCCTGTACGATTAACACTAATTCTCCCAGTACCACATTCAAACTAATAGCTGTAGGAATTCCACAGGTTTTATTAAATTTTATTTTACCTAGGGAAAAATCTCTGGTTTATCCCCACTTACTGAGAGTTTCCTGTTCTACACTGAACCAGTTGGCTCAATCTGATTTTATTTGTACAAAGATACACAGAAGTTTTGATATAAGCCTGAACCACGGTACGTGCAAATGACTGATTAGAAACTAGCTGCAATTCTTGTTACCCACAACTGCAGCAGAAGAAATGTTTAGAGTGCCAAAGACCTTAGACAGAGGATATACTGACCAAATTACAATTTGGATAAAAGCCTGGCAGGGAAGACAGCGAAACAAAAACATCCCACCACAAAAGAGTCTAAACAGGATTAAGGCAACAAAGCCTTAATTTTTGAAGTGAAATTTAAAGTGTTTTAAATAAACAGAACACTGAAAGAGAAAACATAAACATCTAACTGTAAATGTTCATTTAATAAATGTTCTCTTAGATGTTGCTAATTATAGTGTTTAAGTGGAAATGACTTACTTTCTAACTGTTTTCATATTTATAAACTTCACTCCTTGAAAGGGAATCTGATTTACAAAGACAGCAAACATCATCTCAGTATAGTCAGCACTTCTGGCTCTGCTTGTTGACTCCATTTAAAAACAGGGAAACCATCTGGGAACAGTAGCAGCAACTTGTTTTCAATCTGAATACAAAGCAAATGAGATGAGACCTAATACTATAAAAAAAGGACAGCAGACAGTGCTTCAAAGGCAGTGAGGTTTCTAATAATCCTTTCCAAAGGCTCCTAAGGAGGTTTAGTCACTACTGAAGCCAATGTGAGTCAATCAGTACGAATCAAATAAACTAGAGTGCAAACCAAGATTTATTCAAGACCAAGGCTTCTAACTACTCAACTCTCCCACGTTTAGAAGTCTTTGGCAACAAGGATAACGCTACAAGATGTATGCCTCTTAACATCACTAACAAAATTTCAGAGACTTCTCTGAATACGACTAAACAGAATGAGAGATAAGGCTCAAAAAATGGTAAAAGTGGTTTTGTTCAGAAAACATCAACGACTACAGAAGTTTCTTCTCCTCGGCAGAACAGCTTCATAGCCACGAGCCACTAAGCTATCTAGCAGATACTCAGATTTTCATGGCAGAAAGTACCATTTACCCAGAATACCAGAATGGCAATTTAATCTGTTTGAGAGATGTTCACATCATGCTGTCCTGTGGCCTGATAGGGGTTTAACTTCAAGCCTTCTCACTTCCATGAGAAATGGAAAGCCATCAGCCTAGCCTCTGTCCTTCTCCTTAAAAAAAAAAAAAGAACCAAAACAAAAACCAAACCTCTGCAATAATTTGAAACCAATGATTTCAAGCCTGCAGAAACATTAAGACATCAAAGATGCACTGAAGTCTAGAAAAGTTTCTGTTGATAAATTTTCCTGATAACTTGGCACCGAAAGCACAGCCTGCAGTCTAATAGAATGGGAGAAGACAACTGGTACGACAGTATTCCAGACATACACAGTAAACTATGCTTGCCCAGATCACCTCTCCTCCATTTCAATTTCCACAGCAGTATATTATTTTATATAATATATATAGAAAAAGAGATGAAGATTGTTTGCATGAACAGATGGCTGTATATTACGCTTTCCCAGTCACTATGCATCACAGAAAGAACTAGCACTGGGTAATTCTGTCTTTTTTCCCCTCAGTGGTCTCTTACTTTCATAAATCCTTAGAGAAAAAAACCCAACAGCCCCCATAAATAGCCAAAGAGTCTCTTCAGAAAGCCTTACTGTAGTCTTACATTTCCTTGCCTCTAAAAAGGAGATAGAAACCTAACCACCAGCCCTATACTACGAAGCCTGTTAATGTGTCTAAGAAACATCTGCCTAAGACCGTGGTAGAGGAAAAGTGGTTTGTGGTTTGGATTTAAGACACAGTGCCGGATAACTTCCTGAAATAATCACAGATCAGCAAATCTTCCTCAAGATAGTAGCATTTTGATCAATACCCTTCCCAAATGACAGTAAGTTAGAAGGGGCCCAAGGCAACAGAGGTATATCGCTCTATCTGGCCAGGAACCATGGAAGAAGCACCCATCAGAGGCACTGCCTTCCTGGCTGCTAACTCACTGAATTCCACTCCACATTCCGCTCAGTGGATAAATTGTTTCACTTTGACAAACTCTATTTTAATGTGCTGCTTACTACTGCTCTTCCACTGCAATGTTAGTCCAAAAAGCTTAGAAATATTTGGGTCAACTTGACCAATTACAACCAAGAGCTCTGAATCAGATGGACACAAATACGCCTCTTTAGAAGCTCTACCAATCTTTGCACCCCTTAAAATAACTACGGGGAAGATGGTAGGTTGGCTAGCTCACACCTTTTGTGTAAGATCGCAGCTCCCAAAAGCTATTTGTGTTTCTTTCCATCATTATAAAAGAAACCACTTCTCACTCCCCTCTTCCAACCCCAGGAACATAGAGGACTGGAGAATGGAACTCACCGCTCCGGTGTAGCCTTTCCAGTCCATTTCTGCACATTACTGAACCAAGACAATGCAGTTTTCACCACCTACAATAAATCTTAAGAACTTCAATACCAAGGACTTCTTAAAGTCACAGGTGAAAAAAAATGAAGCTTTACTTGGAAAAAATAGGAACTGACAACACAGCACAAAACCAACAGTTTACCATAAATGCTTCCAAACCAATGTTTCTCCTAAAAACACAGGAATGAAGGTGAGTTGCCCCAGCAGCTTTCCAGGTGTTCTCCAGAGCTCACTTGTCATTAAATGCCTCTTCAGGGCACACTATTAACAGGCCTACCTTGAGTACCCAAGATTTCATGAAGACTAAAGCAACTGCTCATCCTAAGCCAAACCAGACATCACCCTGTAACTCAGAAGTGATGAAGTTTAACAGATCAGGACCTGCTGTCCAGCAGCTCTGTAGATCAGACTGAAAACAAGCACAGCCTCTAATAAACTGCAGAAGAACCGACTGACGGAGCTGTCCTGTGCAATGCTATCGAAATTCGCCATTCACTTCCAAGTACGTACTATCTTTCTTTAAAAATGGGTTTTGATCTTAATTTTTATTCAGAATTTCAAATCATGGAAAAGCCTAGCAAGGCAATGAAATCGTGCCTCTGTACTGGTGTGGTAAGCACGGTGTTTAATGGTTCCAAGAATACTAGGGAACAGGTTGTATTTAAGTGATCTTGTACAGGAAAATTACAGCCGTGACCTAAGCAGCTGGCCGGTTCTTTACCACAGCACCAGCATCTTGATCCTACACAGGGAAACTGCAGCAAGACGCATCCGACAAAAAAACAGCCTACGGCGCAAAAAGCCATTTCAAAGACACGTTTCTAATTGACATTCAAATTAAATACAAGACCTCCGATCCCGTGGTATGATCGGCTGCATCCTACAGAAACAGCATTCTGAATTCACGGGGTAACCTTCAGGTGAGGCAGCCTCTGCAAGCCTCTTACTGAAATCTGCTCAGGAGGAGCCCTGCAATGCGTATGCCTCTGCTCCGCCGGATCAATCAACA
>NW_010117836.1:0-11530 GCF_000699245.1 Pterocles gutturalis
CCACACGCCGCAGCCGAGGGTCTTCCTTCCAGACCCGCAGCAGTTCCGCCTTTAAAGGCTTTACAGAGTTCGTTTTAACCAACTTTGGGTGTGCGGTTTTTTCTCAGGAGCTTTTGTAGCTCAGTGATTGACTTTCTGAAGCGCCCATCTGCGAGCTCAGTGTTTCAGTCTATTTGAAAGGTGTGCTTTGAGGTTCCCCTGTGTTTTGGTTTGGTGTAAGGCTACAGTTATAACTACAGGAGCTTATATTTTAATTTAATACTGTAGCTGTAGTTTTATGAAGAAAACTTTTTTCCTACTGATAATTTCCAGTTTAAATGCACTTATTAAAAAAGTAAATTGTGAAAGTGAAGGTCCTCCTTTGAAATGTGCTTTATTTTAAATGAAAATGGCAGGAAGAAAAAATGCAGTGGTTGATGTAGTAATGAAAACCAGTGCCTCAAACTTAAATGTTTGCATGGCCCTGCACATCTACAGTGCTGCGCTCTGCTGGGTACAGCTCTGCTGTGTTGGTGTGAAATCTTCTGGTTGTGGATTCCAGCATCTTTGAAACGCAGGGAAAAATATGTGTGAAAGAGATGGAGTAACAAAACCAGAAGATGTAATTGACAGTGGGCGTAAGTCTGGGTATTTATTTTAATGTGTTTAAGACAAGGTTCAGAATTTGTCTTTGAAATGTAAATGTTTTAGAGAGCAGTACTAGCTCTCTGACAGGAGTGCTGGTAGAAGAGGTTGTTACTAAACTTTTAGTCTGACACTTATTGAACTTTGTGAAGTGCCTGCCTTTCAGGTGTGGCATTCTTGGCTATGTGCTAGTACAACATCGTACAATAGGGTATGAAGAATGCTTCTGTAATGATGAGATCTGTGTTTGCTTTCATTTCCATATTAGATATGCAAGATGTCTCCAAGTGTTTTTACTCAAAGCAGCTGAGAAGAGTGGGAATTCAAGATGAGAACCAACAAGGTGTACAAGCTCGTCATACACAA
This sequence comes from Pterocles gutturalis, assembly GCF_000699245.1. Classification (NCBI taxonomy): domain Eukaryota; kingdom Metazoa; phylum Chordata; class Aves; order Pterocliformes; family Pteroclidae; genus Pterocles; species Pterocles gutturalis. The sequence goes on from NW_010117836.1 coordinate 991, forward strand.
GAAGGGTTTTGGAGGCAGTGGTCAGTATCTCCTGGCTCATATCAGGGAGGCCAGCACTCTTACTTAATTGAAAGCAATTAAATTATTTATTGAGCTTTTTAACAAAAGAGTGAAGATGGAACTTTGATGTAACAAGCCGTATTACCAGCCAGGGTTTGGAAAGCTCTTTTTCAGTAGCAAGATACAGCGGAATGAAGTTGCATTTGTCGGAACAGAACGAGATTGTGCCTATAAAATAAAATTGCTTTATTCTGTCTCTTCCTCCTCTGTTCTTTTGTTGCATCGCTTTTCTTTTGACTTTGTATTTCAGTCACCCTAATAAGCGACAGACGTGTCCATGACTTACGACTGCACGTAGATGTGTTTCTGTGCACTAAGAACAATGGTATTCATTGCATGTGGACATGCAAGCATTTGTGTTTGGTATATATCTGTTCGTTGCAGTTTTCCTCATTCATTTATGTCTTGTAGATGATGAACTGGTGGTGAATCCTAAAGTATTTCTGCAAATCAAGCTGGGAGATGTTGTGGAAATTGCACATCCCAATGATGAATACAGGTGAATTCTCTTTTTGCTGATGTCAGTCGGGTGTGGATAGAGCACTGAAAGGGCGTGTTCATGTGCAGCCCCTTCTAGAGTGGCAGGCTCTTAGAGCTGATATAACTTTGCTTCAGGATGCTGCCATGTTGGTGGTTTTTTTTTCTGCCTGGAGAAAAGTAAAGGGCAAAACTGTAGTCAGAGCTTTTCCTTAAAGTTTATGGAATTGTTTGTGTTTGGTGTTAGTTTGCTAACTAACTGTTACCTAATTATTCTTCCGTCCTATGGTATATGCCAGGCAAAGTTAAAACTTCCTGGTCAGCTATAAAAGCGTAAACCTTCTTACATGAAGCTGTTCATCCTGCAGTCTGTACTTGAAAAGTGGCAGTGTACTTGTATGAGTTTCTCAGAAGTTCCTGTATGACATACTTTCCCATTTAGAGTGTCATCTTTACCTAAAGAGTACATAGGTGTATATACATAGTGTAACAGGTGTAAAGAATGACATGGTGACAGACAGAGAGGATGATGTATGAAGCTTTCTAGAAAATACTAATGTTTCTCTTTAGCTTATCCCATGCTCCAGGTTACTAAATAGTTTTGAGAGACTGATTTACCAGAGCAGACTGTTGGTATCTCAACTTGTCTACCTTTTTTCTTTTTTTGCACGCTAGTCCCCTGCTTCTACAAGTGAAGTCACTTAAGGAAGATTTGCAGAAAGGTAAAACTCTAGACTCATAGTATGCATAGTGAAACCATAGACAAAGATTCTGTGGTTGACTAATGTATATATTTTAACTTTGTAAACTAATCAATGCTTTGACTATTTAGGAATGGAAGGATTATAATTTTATCAGAAAATGAATAGCCAGTTTTAAATCTGCTTTTAGTTGAGTAATGTGGGGTATGGTTTAAACGAAATTACCTTTTTAGCTTTTAATTTTTGTTTCTGCATTTTCTGACTAGCTTTATACCTTTTCTTCTCGCAGGAAGTAATTCAGCCTAAACTTTGAGTTTATCTCGTCTGCTTTGATTTTAATGACTCTTAAATTGGGCCATAGCTGAAAGAAGTAGTTGTCTCTTGCTGAGCCTCTACATGTTTCATTACAGTCTCACTGTTGCTTTTGTACTTGTAAACCACTTGAAACTTTTTGGGGATGTTCACTTCTCTGTTGTCCTTTCTCATTTTTGTGGCAGAAACTATCAGTGTGGATCAGACCGTTGCACAAGTGTTCCGACTGCGGCCATACCAGGATGTCCACGTGAATGTTGTTGACCCAAAGGTGTGTAGTGTTGCAACTTTTTCCATCTGTCCTTTCACTTAGCTCAGATCAGAGCCCTGTGGACTTCTATCTACAGCAGTATTGGAAAAAAAGGCATTTCTTTTTTTTATTGCAGGGTGTTTAGCCTTCTTTCCTAAGAAAATGAGGCTTGGGCAGTTGAACTGTTTGTTTCTTATGTGTCTCTTTCTTCTCTCCATACCATCCCTGCTCTCTTTTTGAACACCACCTTCAGCACATTGATAGAAATTTAGAAATTTCATGTATCTTTAAATTACAGAAATTCAGGATAACCAGGCAGAGTAAAGAGAAACAGTAAGTAGCCAAGTCAGAAGAAGAGCCGTGGCATGGATTTGCATTATTTGCACCAGAGAGGCTTCTCTTGTAAATGTCCCAATATCAAAAGAGGTCCAGACAGAGCTTACATTCAGCACAAGATAAAAATCTGGAGAAAACAAATGAGACTTTCTTGGTGTCATGAACAATTAAAGTAGTTTGTTTTACTTGTGCTTCCAGTTTGCACCGAGACTTTTAGCACAGATTGAGTCCTTGGGCTTTTTGGTCACATTGTGCAGTGTCTTGCAGCTCACAGCAGTTCCAGGGACATGCACAACTTTGGCAGTCATTCTGATGGGACTTCTCTTTTATTATGCATCTGTTAAAAGTATTGAGTTGCTTTAGAACATCCCTTCCTGTAATATTTGGTTCTTACCAGAACTGATTAAAGGGCGCTACTTAGAAACAACCAGTAAAATCTAGGCACTGTTTCTCTTCCATTTCCCAGGAGGTGACCTTGGACTTGGTGGAGCTGACCTTTAAAGATCAGTATATTGGGCGTGGGGATATGTGGAGACTGAAGAAAAGTTTGGTAAAGCCTCTACTGTCCTTATGTGTAGGGTGGAGGAGATTACATACCTTTTTCTTTGTTTGCTGTGAAAGAAAATAAGTGTTTTACAAAATGTTAATGACTGCCTTGGTTACTGAAAATGCTGTTGAGATTTTTTTTTTTCTTATGGTCTCAATTTTAATGATATCTTAGGATTGTTAGGAATTGAATCCAAACATTTATCAGGTAGAAGTATGCTAAAGTATCCCCCCTCCGACAGTACAAATTAATAAGCAACTATTAGAATATTTTGTTTCTGCATCTCTGAAGAGTGGTCTTTGGCTCTTCTAAGCACAGTGATGTAGACAAATGAACCCAATAAAGTTCATATATGTTAAAAACTATTTTCTGTTGTTTGTTGCAGAGGTTCTGTAGGCTGAGATATTAGTAGTAAATATGGTCAGTGATGTTGTGACTTTATGGCAGAAGTCAGGTGTTTGAGCATGAATAGGTTTTTGTAAATTAGTTTGCTCACCCTGAGCCTACTGTTCTTTTAACACCTGTAACTATTCCTTCTTAGGTCAGCACATGTGCATATGTCACCCAAAAAGTTGAATTTGCTGGTATCAGGTCAGTGCCTCCTCTGAGAGCTTAGTGTTATGTTTTTAGATTAATGAGTCCAGAGTATCCAGCTGGAGAATCTTCTCTGAAAAATCCTTCACGTTTTATTGTTCTCGTACTCTTCTACAGATTTTTGTCTGCACCACGGGGTGGGGAAAGGCTTCTGTCTGATTTGGGGTGGAAGAAACTAATAGTAGGACAGCCAGCCACACTTGTTGCCTCTGATGAACACCAAATAATTTTCCTTTTACCTCTTTTAATAGTTCCCCCCCTTCCCAAGATGTTTTAGTAGTACAGGTGAGGGTTACTTCAGTTGCTGTTGAGATGGCAAAGGGATGAGGAAATGTGCAGGTGCAGAGGGAAACGTCTGCTTGACATCTTTTGGATTAAAGATCAGGTTTTAACCAAAAAAAAGTCTATTCTATCTTCAAGTCATCCTTGAGTGCAGGTTTTTCTACATCCCTTACATGTTCACTCTCGTTAGCACGTGTTCTGCACTCCTTTTCTTCCAGGGCGCAGGCAGGTGAGCTGTGGGTGAAGAGTGAGAAAGTCACTTGTGGCTACATCAGTGAGGACACCCGGGTAAGATTTCAGGGAGTAGGGAAAAGGAAGTTTTTCCCTTCTTTTCCCTGCCACGTTTTTTGTAATTCTATGTTGCTTGCAGATTGATATGGATCATTTGAATTGACTGTGGTGGAAGGTGAAGAATGGCAATAAATTCAGGAGAATGAATGATTAGTAAACTTCAACTCTGTGCTGGCAGCACTAGGAATTACTTGGGCTGTTGAAATGCCAACTCGTTAGAGGGGAAATTCCCTGTGATGCTGTGGGCACAGTCACATAAGTTGCTCTGTAGTTAACTTCTGCATTTGGCCCTTTTAGTGAATGTACCTTGTTTTAAATAAGATCTCTCATTGCTTTGCAGGTTGTCTTCCGCTCCACTTCTGCCATGGTTTATATTTTTATCCAGATGAGCTGTGAAATGTGGGATTTTGATATTTATGGTACGTAGGTAACTGGCCTGCCTGACTGTGAATGTGGATGGCAGCAGCTCTCCTTTCTACCCCTACTAGGAAACTGCCACTGCTATTTATTTCTGCCACTACTAGAAAACTTAAATATCCCGCCTTTGGCATAGGCAGCACTCTGAGGTGCACTGCGGTGCCTTCTTAGATCCTTACGTGCAGTGACACACTTTTCTGTCTCCTGGGTATTCCATAATTTTCCTGTCCCTGCTGTGATGAAATCAAGGGGACAACTGTCTACGGGCTTTGTAAAGCTTTTCTGTGGATATGAACGTGTTTGGTGACAAGGGCAGGTGCACGCCCATGTGAATGGTGAAACCAGAAATGTATGGAAGTCCTGAGGACCTTGATGTTTTAGATTTCTCTTGACTTTAGCTTAGCGAGGAAGCAAAAACCCTGCCTTAGCCCAGGTGGAGTCAGCTAGAAGTGTTAAAACTTTAGGGATTAAGAATGGGTCACTTGTCTGTGTCATTGTCCTATTTTTTTTCTGGCTTAATTTGTTAGCAAACCTCTTACCGCTTCCTTTTACCATGTGTTTAGGCATATGTAACTGGGCAACTATTCAAAACTGAGCAGGGCATCCGTTGTGCATACCATGCCTCAAAGATAGTACAGATGCTTTCCCAGCATGCTGCGAATGTGTTGGAAAAATGAATTTAAAGGTCAGATCCTGCTGACAGTAGGAGTCTTGTTTACGTTCTCTGAAACATAGTTATGCTTTTTATCTTTTTATCATCTTTGCTTTGGTGATATTAGCATTCATTATGCACACAGCTGCTCTGATTCTAATAAAAATAATTGTCCTAGAATCTGAGGGTTAAATATACCCCATAGTTGAAGTAACTGCTGTTTGATGCTTTGGGGATGTTTACTTTGCAGGGGACTTATACTTTGAGAAAGCTGTGAATGGATTCCTTGCTGACCTCTTCACAAAATGGAAGGTAAATAGCTGATTCAGTTCATCCTGTTCTGAAAGAGCAAGTCAATGCCATTTTAATGAGCCCGTTGAGGTGCCAGTTTGGGGAAGACCCAGGTTGTGTCAGGCAGTGCTGAGATTTACAGGACTATCAGAGGTGGCTCCTCGGCACCAAAAGAGTGCTTAGTGCAGGTCTACATTAAATCACACATGTGCCAAGTGACCCAAATACTGGTCTATTTTATCTGCTGTGTTTGTATCATGTGTGGAGGCTCTGACCGGACTACATTCACTAAACCTGTGGTATGGGTGTTTGTGCTTGTGCAGTAGTGCACAAGTCTGTTTTACATAGTGTATTTGTTTCAGGAATCAGTTTCCCTGGAGCAGTGTGTAACCTGTTTAGTGTTGCTATCTTTTAGCATGAAGAGTATCCAGGTTATAGTATATGGGCTGCTGATGATGTGCAAGCTTCTTGAAAGTGAATTGCTTCAAAAACAAAGCCACACTGCCTGTTATGGGTGAACAACCCAGAGCTGTCTGCTGTCTCTGTGTGTGATCTGGCTCGGAGCCAGGTACAACTGCTGTTAGCAGCCCTGCAGCAGACTTCCACTGAGAGAGAGCCCTATCAGTGCTCAAAAAAGGGCATATTTAAAATCTGCACCCTAAATGGAAGAAATAGCTAGACAAGGCAAAAGAGTCTGAAATCCTAAATATGTAACGTCTATGCGTAGTACAGCTCGTGATGGTCCGGAGTGTTAATGAGAGCAGGAGCATGCCCAACAGATTTGTCTCATTTTTATTGTGCTTTTTGTCCAGTGGGGAGTTACTAGGAGCCCTGCATGACGTATCTGTAAAATGCCTGGTTTGCTTTCAGTACTACTGTACCATGTTGGATATGGGCCTGAGCAGTGCTGGGCTCTCGGGACTTTTCAAGCTTTTCCTTTCGAGGAGGTGGCCAGTGTGCTCTTCACAGGTTAATTCCATTGCATGCATTGGGACTGGAACTGTTCACTTATTTCTCTGGAATTATTTAGCGGCATCTCTCTCAACAGTAACAAATAAGAATATAAAATTGCTATGAGTATGTATAAACAAATTGAGTCAGCTGTCTATTTTTTTTAAACAAAAATCTTGTATCTTGGCAACTACAGAGAGGAGTCTTTAGAGACTAGTGGAGAGTGCTCCTGTTAGATGTGATATAGCCTAGAAGCACAGAATCTACAGGACAGACCATTATGTTATTTCACAGAGTCATATGCAGCACTCATGCAGATGTATTAATACAGCAGTCTACCTTTTCTAGTTACCTTTGCTCCTAGGTGTGAGAGGAGAGAGAGTGTTACTGTTACAGTTTTCTGCTGAATGTGACCCTTAAGTTTTGGGGTTTTTTTCATCTGTTTTTCCTGGACAGGAGAAGAATTGCAGCCATGAAGTGACAGTGGTTCTATTTTCTAGAACATTTTATGAAGCAAAATCTATAGGTAAAGAAATTCTGTATTTTCATGTTTCTATTTTTAAACCTATCTTAAGACTTACAAAGAGAAGGATATATATGAGACGAATTTTTCTCATCATAGTCAAGTTGCCATATTGGTTTAAAAGCAATTTTAATATTGTGTAGGATATCTGATATTTCTCAAAGTGTTTTTGTTTTTCTTTAATGGAAATAACAGCTCATTACTAGAAAAGGTGAGTCACTTCTATACAGCAGCGTAGGATAAGGTGTGCTTTTGCTTCTATTTCAGATGAGTTTCCTGAAACGCATCGTGCATCAATTCGTCAGGATCATGAGGGAAGATTTTATGAAGATTTTTACAAGTATGTCTTCCTCCTCGTTCTTTTTTCTCTTGTCCCACGGTGTATGTGCAACCCAGGTGGAGAATATAATGTTATTAACTGTAGGACCCTGCAAGGAATTAAGATAGTGAAAAACATCTCTGTCTGAAACTGGCAGCAAATTGCTGAGTAGTCCCCATTCATTTGTGAGTGCACGCCTGTATTTGCTAAGTCAGTCTTCCACATGGATGTGAATATTGTGTCTGTGCTCTACTGGAATTGCCAATACACTTAGAAGCTCTGTAGTGTTGGGAGTAGTTTTTGCGTAAGGCTTGCCTGGTTTTCACATCTTTATGTTCTTGAGTAGATGAAGAACAGATGGTGCTGTTGCCAAAACCACACGGTTTCCAGTCAGGTACTGGAGCTCTTTGGCTGATGGTTGCAACAGGTGAAGCTGTTGAAGCTGTCACTTGATTCTGAACTTGGACTTGTTAATGGTCTTACTGCTTTGCAGAGCAGTGATGCTAATTGATATATAATGTTGATCACTCATTTAGAAGCAAGAGATGATTCTGGCTGGGTACATGCCTGGTTTTGTGTGTGCATCTGCACTTTAGTGATTGCTACAAGTATGCAGTAGTTCTAAGGTGCTGCCTAGCAGAAAGAAGAAACACTCACTTCTTTGTGCATTCCTTTTTCTGTAGTTTTTTCATCCGTTCTCACTACCCCTTCGTAGCTTCCTTTCATGATCCTCATTAAGTTGTGCTTTTTCTAGAGTTGTAGTTCAGAATGAGAGACGAGAAGAGTGGACCTCATTGCTTGTGACTATTAAAAAGCTTTTCATCCAGTATCCTGTGTTGGTACGACTAGAGCAAGCAGGTACAAGAATCTTCCTTTCCCAGGATTTTACCCTTTTCTCTCTCTTTTTTTTTTTTTTTTTTTAAAGTTGTCTGTAAACTCTCTAGTTTCAGTTGGAGTCTGGTATTGTACTACTTAGTGCTCTCCTAGCCAGGCTATTTTGCTGTGAAATATACGAGTTTTGCCTGTAATTTGTTGGAATGATAGGATTTACTGCAAATGCAGCTTTATTTTGGTTTTGGTTTTTTTTTAATGTAGTCCATACAGAGTTGGTATTTTTTTCTTTTTCTTTTTTCTTTTTTATTTTTTTTTTCCTTCTGAACACTTGTCCAGAGGGCTTTCCTCCAGGTTACAATTCTACCTCGGCACAAGGGAACTACCTGGAGGCCATAAATCTTTCATTCAATGGTAAGTTGTGAACAATGGATAAAAATGTACAGGGGAGGAATCATTAAAGCAGCTGCCAATAAATGGGTGTGGACTTCTGTAGCCTGTTCCTTAACACTGTGAAGAGGAGGGGAATATTACATGATTAAGGTGTCGTTTTCAGCCTCAGAAGAAATTTGCTTGTGTGTCTCTAGAAACCAGTGGCTCTCAAATGACTGAGTATTGGGTATTTCAGGCTTCAGGAACCATTTACAGGGCCCTGTTAGGATGAAACCTTTTCTTCTAGTTGTGTATCTGTATGAGAACTTCTTGGAATAGAACCTGAAATTTTAAGTTGTGGAAGCATTTCAAAGTCAGATTAGATCAAACGTGCTTTATTAACATTTAGGGGTTGGACGAGGCTGCATGCATGCTCTAATGCTTGCATGTGTTTTGTGGAAACTTTTAATACCACTGTTAATAGAGAGTCACCTCCCGTGCTGTGAAAAAAATAAAACCATCCAGCATCTTTTTTCTTTTAAAGTATTCTGTAATTCTTTCCCTTAGTGTTTGACAAGCACTACATAAACCGGAACTTTGACCGGACTGGCCAGATGTCTGTGGTGATCACACCTGGTGTGGGTGTATTTGAAGTGGATCGGCTCCTTATGATTCTAACCAAACAGCGGATGATAGACAATGGTAAATAACTAGTGATGCTGTGCAATCTTTATGAAGGCAAACGTATATTTGGGGAAGCTCTAGCCTTTTCTTGCTATGAAAAAGTATCTATTGTGACTTATGTGCTCCAGAAAGATGGGATACACCTGGAAGACATGTCCGCATTTCATATTGAAATGAGCAGATTTGCATAGAACTTACAGGCATTTAATTTCTTTTGTTTGTGAGAGAGAACTTCATCTGTCCATGCAGGCCTTCCCCTTAAAGGATAATCTTGCATGACATGCTTTAATTTGGAAGAAACATTTCTTTTATCCCCAGTGGCACTGTTGGGTCTGTAACAATGGGATTGTTAACTACCATTTTCAGTGCAATTACATCTTAAAATCTGATATGAATACAAATCGGGCCTTCAGCTCAAATTGATGATCTTTTTTGGCTTAGCATATCAGTCCTGCTTGGTAGGTGGCTGAACTCTGCTGTTCTTTGTTTACAGGGATAGGTGTGGACTTGGTTTGCATGGGAGAACAACCATTGCACGCTGTACCACTCTTTAAGGTAATGCACGCTGCTTTTCCCTTCTGTTTGCTCCTACTAGAAATGTTACTCATTTTGTAACTAGCTAGACACAACTAGTTGCCGTACTTCTGAATTACTCTTACAGCTCCACAATCGTTGTGGGCCTGGCGACTCTAGGTTGGGTGATGACTACAATATTCCACACTGGATAAACCATAGGTAGGTAAACTCTGTCAGCCTTTGCTAAACACTCACACTTCGCTTTCCTCTCGGTAATCTGTTAAATTCTCGTTCTTCCTTCATTGTTTGTATCCTCTGCTCTCCTTGTGAAGCAGAGACTTATAATAGTCTTGCAGAGCTGCTAGTGTTCTTGCAGAACTCATGACAATGCAACATATCAGAGATGATGGGCAATTTGCAGAGGAAAAGGTCTTGATCTTAAGCTCTGTTTCCAGCTAGCTTAGTTCTAGCGTTTAGCTATGCTCAAAGGAAGTCAGGAAGCTGAACAAGAAATACAATCACTTCAGCTAAATCGGTGAAAACAAATACATCCCAAATGAACAGTTATGGGTGGAGAAAATGTAGTTAACATGGATAAAAGTTGGAACAGTTGCAAGAAACACTGAGGCTCAGTGTTAACATTGCTTCACTCCAAGACATGGTAGGTTTCCTTTCTGCTTTCTGTTAAACATTCTGTGCCATAATTCTCTTCTTTCTCTATGCAGAGAGATCAGGGCTCAGAATGAGAACTATCTCAGTCCTTGTTCTGCTGTAGGATTTTTTTTTTCTCTCTCTTTTGATACCTCATTTTATCTGCATGCATTAATTGACTGTCCTGAACATTTGCCATTCATGGGTTGTTTATACCCAGTATTTTTTTGTAGCTGGAAGGCATATGATCTTTGCCGTAGATGAAAGAGGTGTTTGAAGGCTTATAATAAAGCAAGATTTATAAGATGTAGATGACAAGAAACTGATTTTAACAAATAAATGATTTCAAATGGGAGGAGGTCTGTATTTTTCAAGCAGCTGATGCGAGTCATTTCTGTCATGTAAATTACGGAGAGAGTCGTGTAAACTGCCCAGTACTGTACAGACAGTGGAAGTGGATACCTTTCTGTAGAAAGAGGAGGC
>NW_010117836.1:11561-33172 GCF_000699245.1 Pterocles gutturalis
CGATGTAAGCGTCTTAAGAGGAGGTCTGGACTGAGGCAGTATGGGAATCAAAGGCTGGTCTCTAAGGAAAAAGTAGCTTCTCTCAAGTGAACCATCCATCAGTCTGTTCCATATGTTGTCTTATGCAGAGAAAGGTATTTCCTTTTCTCTGTCTAATAGCTAACTCAAATTCTCGGGCTGTTTGCTGTGTAGCTAATGAACTATCTTCAGTTTTTAGAAGGCAGCTGAGCCACCTTCTTTTTCCTTTCAGTTTCTACACATCCAAAAGCCAGCTCCTCTGTAACAGCTTCACTCCACGGATCAAGCTGGCAGGAAGGAAAGTAGGTATCTTTCTGATTTATCTTTTATTCTTACCAGCTTGTCAGATACCTTTTCTCAGCCAAGGATCATAATCTTTCTAGAAAGTATTCCAACAGTTGTTACTAAGTTTCTGTGTCAAAAGCCAGTGAAAGCAAAGCTGTAATAATTGTTGTAGGGATTGTGAATGAGGTGCTAGTTTGTGGGTCTTTCCTTTCTAGTATGAAACTAGGTGAGAAATGTTTTAGCTTCCATAAAAATTGGAGTTTCATTCCATGGAGAGGAGGAAGGGTGTTGACAAAGATGTGGTTTTTACACAGATTTGTGACTGAGTATCAGTACTTAATACTTCTGAAGTGGCCTGGCTGCCTCCCTGAGTCAGCAGGATAAACTTTAAGTCTCATGCTTGAACACACTGAGGAATATTTCCTTAGAACATGCTGACTTTTCTCTTGCTCTCCTTTTTTTTTTTTTTTTTTTTTGTCACTTCACGCCTCCTTTGTTGGACCCTGCAGCCACTGACTGAGAAAGCAAAAAGTAACCGAGATGCCTGTGAGTAATTCTGTGCTGGAATGACCCATCCCACTGACTCCCAAACTAACAAACAGCTGTAGTGAGACAATAACACTTCAGCAAAAACACTGCTGATGAGATGCAGGAAGGGACAGTTGCTGCAGAAAACCATCAAAACCACATAGTTGATATCCAGGATGTTAATGTGCATATATCAATTGCCTTCTTGGCAAATAATGAAGTGGAGGGGTGAGTTTCTGTCCTGGCTGCTTGTCACCTGACTAGAGGAATAGATGGCATGAGGCTGGTGTGGTAGTGGTACGGTTTGTGGATGTAGGACAGAAGGGCATTTCACTGGCTTGGGATGTTGTCAGCGCTGTGACCACAGAATTACAGTGCGAGAAGCCTGCGTTCCTCTAATATCACCTCGTTTCAGGAAGGTGTATGGTCTAAAAGCGATGCTGTTCATTCTTTCAAAGGTGCTTTAAAATGTGCAGTTCCCTTGTAAGGGAACTTGAGGCATCTGTTCATACAAGGATTGTTTTTAATATCTGGGATATATGGGGGGAAGATATTAGGGCCTCAGCAACCCTGATTCATAGGCACCAACTTTGATAATTGAGCTGCTCCAGCTGTTCTGCTCATGACACTTTTATGTGTGGTTTCTTTTTGGAATAGACACTTTTCTTAGGGGTTAGAGTTGGGTACTTTTAACTTGAAGATCTTGAACATTCTTGAAAGAGGTTCCAGTGCTATATGGTTTTTTATTTCAGCATTAGGGGCTCCAAAGGATGCTGAGAATGCCCTGCCTATCCAGGTAGATTACGATGGCTACGATGCCCAGGTGTTCAGACTGCCAGGCCCATCCAGAGCCCAGCGCTGTACCACTTTCAGGTAAGAGGCTTGTGAGTTCTAGAGTAGCCATGTTAGGGTGTATTTTTTGATGCATAAAATGCTTGGAGAAATATAAGGAGAATTAAGCTCCATGTACTTACAATTGAACAAAAATCTTTATCTGTAGCTGGTATTTACGGCTGGTTATCTGCTGTTTTGCTTCTAAGATAGAAGAAACATAAGGAAAAACATAAATATACTTTTTCATTGCACCTTTAATTTGGTCCAAAGTAGAATGAAGCTAGTCTCCTGTGCTAAGTTCCTAGCAGATGTTGCAAGCTGGGTAAGAAAGTACTTGCACAATAGACTTGCACAGACTTGTAGAAATAGTATTAGTTTGATGCGTTGCTTAGTAACTGGTGCTGAATGTAGAGTGCTGGGGAATCTTCCCTCAAAATGATGCCTTTCTGAGGGAGAAAAGAAACAGAGAAGATGAGTGCAGGTTCTCAAATGTTCCATGGCCTCTCCTCTGAGAAGAAAGGCTAATTGTCCTCAGGTCCTGGCCAAATTCATTGAACAATCTATACATTTTTATTCCTTTTTCAGGAATATGGGATTGATGAACTTGTTTTGAAGTATTTGTTTTCTTTCCTTCTTTCAGTAGTATTGCCTAAATCTGAGGAAGCTGTTTATGTTGACTCACTTGTTAATGTGAGCAGCTTGTAGAAATCCATGCTGGAAGATGCCAGTAGAATTTCATGTAGTTAATAATTCCAAGTAGTTTCCCTATACCTGTGTGTTCCTACCACTGTAGGCTCAGGTCTAGTATCTTCTGGACCACATTACCAGCTTGGTGTGGTGTCTTTAGAATTGCATAAAGAGTTGAGCATGGTCTTTTCATGGCCATTGTGCTGGAAGCATTTTAGTGTTCTGTTCTTCTATTGTATGATGTACAAAAGTACATAGTACCCACACGGTAAAAAATAAATAAATAGTGATAGCTTCCTTGTGGTCTTCTTGAGTTCAGTTATCAAGTATTGAGTCTCTTACATGACTGGGGCCTGTTCAAGCCCCTTGATAACCTAGGAATTAATATTTTTCTTATCGCTGGATGTATCTGTTTATTTTCAGCAGGTCTGTGAGGGAGAGAGAAAGTCGTACCAGAAAGAGCTCTAGTTCCTACGATGTCTCATGCAGCCCTTCTCTGCAGAGCCGCACACTGCCCTCAGAGGAGGTGAGGAGCCAGGCTTCTGATGACAGCTCACTGGGCAAGATCTCCAACATCCTGATGATCCCACGGCCTCATCTGCACCAGTGTGAAGTCAGCAGCTCTTTGGGCTATACCAGCACCAGAGGTCAGCCTCAGGCAGATGGGAAGGTCCCTTGGGTGGTGAGAGGAGAGAGAGAAGCTGGAAGCTTGTGATGGCTGCTGCCTGGCCAGCCCAGGGGAGATGGTGCTTATATTAGCATTCAGGGTGCACCTTCCCACAGCTGCAGCTGGGTGTGTGCTCTCCCTTTGTTATCCTTGTCCAATTCCATCGCTTTTTTTTATTGGCTTGTCCTAAATAGAAGTGTCCTGACACTGATTTGCTCTTTTCCCTTGTCTCTTGCCTTCTTTAATATTTGGCTGTTCTCCTGTGCCTGCCTGCAAATGTGGACGTACACAAGTAACTTTTTATTATCCAGGTCACCTATAATCCGTCAAATGAGAACTGGCCTTAGCAGTGAGCCCTGGGGGACCCTGCTTATAACTTCTCTCTATGGGGATTTGTTGTCATTAAGAGTCTCATTCTGGATCCTTCCTTTTGACAACGTACTGCTGAGCTGTCTCTGTGTGTTAGCAGTTCTGGCAGTCTCCTTTTTTTCCTTCCAATTTAATTTTGTTCTCAGACAGTGTGTGATATCTTCCACAAACCCAGCTCATCTCTAGATAAATTGTATTCCTCCTGCAATTGCTGAGTCTTCTGTAGAATTATGGCTTTATGGCTTCATTTAGTATAAAGTGACACAGTATACAGCAGTACTGTAATGGCAGAAGAAGTAATATTCTTTCTTGTCTGGATTCTTGCTTACATTGTAACTTGCAGACTGGATTAAAATTACTTTCAGCTTCTCTCCCTGCCTACTCCTCAGCTCTCCTTATTCCCACTTGCGCTGGCGAATCTTTATGTCCCTAAGCAATTAATTCTCTTTTGCTTGGCTTCTGCGTGACCTCACCCTGACTTTAAGTTGTGTTTTCTAGATGTCCTTGAGAACATGCTGGAGTCTCAGCAGCGTGACTCCAGTGCCCCTGGGAGGTTTCATGTTGGCAGTGCAGAATCCATGCTGCACATTCGGCCTGGGGGATATACACCGCAGCGAGCACTGATAAACCCGTTTGCCCCATCCCGGATGCCCATGAAGCTCACATCTAACAGGAGGCGCTGGATGCACACTTTTCCTGTGGGTAGGTCTGTTTCATAGCGTATTAGGTTGCTGTTACTTTTCCTTTGTCCAAGCATCAGCACAGCAAGAGAACCACTGTGAATTCTGGCCTCTTGAAGTACTCTGCAATGTAACAGAGGCTGAACTAAGTGTATAGGCTCGATAAATCAGAATTCCTCTTTTTGAAAATATTACCATCTGTTGGCAAACTTGCCGCATTAGAATGCTGTGGTACAATCTTACAGTAGCTGGAGGCTGTTGAAGTGAATCATAACGACAATTTGGGTTGACTTTCTGATGCTGAATTGTTCTGATATTTGTCTAGCACCTTGTAAGTAGGCTCTCCAAAATGTTTAAAAGAATATTGTACTTTACTGGCATTGGAGCCGATGCCAGAGGTTCAAGTCTTTGAAGATTTCGTAAGCGTGCTTTCTTAATTTCCTTTAGTTAGCGTTGCCTGTGTTGACAAAAAGAGCGTACAAGCAACTGAGGAATCAAAGCAGATGTAGTGATTAACGATCAAACTGTATCTGTATAGGTCCATCAGGAGAAGCTATCCAGATCCATCACCAAACCCGTCAGAATATGGCAGAAATGCAGGGCAACGGGCAGCAGGATTTGACGCATTCCTCTGCGGAGCTGCTGGAGCTGGCTTACCACGAGGCAACGGGCAGGTGAAGTCCTTGGAATGAATCTGTGTAGACTTTGCATGACATCCCTTTTCTTAAAAGTTCATATATGTTATGATAAGGCAGTTATAGGTTGTGATCTTTAATAATATGCTATGTCAGTGCCACATATGCAGTATATACTTGTATTCTGAGATATAAAGCTCTTTTGGCAAGGCTGGAGATGGTTTACCTCCCTGAATTTGGGGAAGGTGGTAGTTTATCACAGAGAGTTTGCAGTGCACAAGCAATAAAACGCATCATGAATGGAATTGTTCAAAATTGCCTTATAGAAGCCTATGTCTTTAATTCTTGAGTTATTATCCCAATGGCTGTGGCCTTCATCCCAGCATAGAACATTTTTGAGCGCAGAGCACAGCTTTGCCTCACAGTAACTGTTGAGCAATTTCAGTGCTATCCGTTCTATCATGCCTTCCCCATGCTGGTGAGAATACAGCTGTCATAAACTACAGCGATGGATTGCAAATGGAAGTACCTGTGTTTGTAAACTGTTTCTCTTTTAAAAAACAAACTTTGGTCGGTGTTTGCAGCCTAGATTGTTTGTTGGCTCTGAGAAGCAAAAAAGATCCCAGTTACTGGATGTGGCATGGTACCGGGGAGGCTGTTTTTACAGCGAGGGAAATTAGATCGTTCACTTCACCTAGGCCATTTTTCAAATTGAACAGTTGTTCTCCAAACTTCAGATGTTGTCTTACCCATTTTTTTATATGATTATTCTTCTAGTGACAACATTTTGTCTGTGTTTTTCACTTATTAAGTGTTGTTTACCAAAAATATCTTGTTACCCTAGTCAACTTTAGAATTGCCAGTAAGTTTGTTTCTTTCATCATTAACTTTGGTGTCTTTCCTGCTATATGTTTCTTTCCTCTTGCATGCTTGTAGAAATTTGTGTTACATATTGTTTCTGGATGTCCAGGGTGAGTGAGGACACTGCTCATATCCTCTGCCTTTTAAAATTTTCTTGGATTTTTTGTTTCCTGATATCTTTAAGCAGTCTTTCAGGAAATTGCACTGCCTAATTATTCTTTCATGCCTTTTTTTTTTCTTTTTATAAGGAAATTGTTTGTCCTGTCTTGTACTTTGTATTACCCTTAGGAATACTCTAATCTCTTTCTGTGTTGTATAATTTTAATATTACAACATCCTCACCAACTTTGTTCCCTAGTTCTACTTTGAAAAAATGATTGCCTTTTTATTACGTCATAAGTACATCCTAGTGTGCTAAAGTATCTTGTCATTAACGCCGATCTTGTTTGTCATATTCTTGATAACTTTTTCTGGATCTCTTTGTCGTTTCTGTGGATGATGTACTCACCCAAAGCAATCCGCTCAGTCTGGAGTATTGGTTTTATAGACCATGAAATCAGATCTGTAAATAACTAGCTACACATTATTTCTCTCCTGGGAGGTATATGAGTTCTCCCCTGTCCTGTGAAGTTCTGTAGTTCATTGGTTGTGACTAGAGGCAAAGAACAAGCAGTATGGACAGATACGGGGTATTGTTACAGCCTTCTCTGTGCTGCTTTTGTGCCTGTTGCCATCTCTGCAAACATCTTTAAGAGCATGGTTTCACAACTGGCTCAGCTCAGACAGCAGGCTGATTACTTGGTTTTTGTTACGTCAACTCTTATTAAAAGCAGAGTGGCAGAGTGAGGAAAGTTTGTATGATACAGGCTATTTTGTTTTTTTTCCAGACATGTCAACTCTCGGCATCCAGGTGACAGTGCCTCTTTCCTGAGCTTCAGTGGAACAGAAGAGTACTCCAACGGTCTGGCTGGCAGCAATGGTGCAGGTAACAAAGCAATGAGTTAAAAGCAAAGAGTGGCAGAGTGAGGAAAGTTTGTATGATACAGGCTATTTTGTTTTTTTTCCAGACATGTCAACTCTCGGCATCCAGGTGACAGTGCCTCTTTCCTGAGCTTCAGTGGAACAGAAGAGTACTCCAACGGTCTGGCTGGCAGCAATGGTGCAGGTAACAAAGCAATGATTTTTGTTGATTTGCAGAACATTCTGTTGTGTTGTCTGGGGTTTTTTTTTGTTTGGTTGGGGGTTTTTTTGTGTTTTTTTTTTTTGTTGTTGTTGTTTTGGGGTTTTTGGGTTTTTTTGGTTTTGTTTTTGTTTTTTGCAACATACCTTCTGATTTTAGGGATGTGCCTTTTAGATAGTCACACGAAAGAAAAATTTGATCTTTTGGACTATAGCATTCGAGATTTACGTTCTTGTTTCAAAGCCTATTTAAAGACTAAAAAAAAAAACCAAAAACCTTCTGGATTACATTTGGATGAAAACAATTCTGTTTTCCCCGTGCTCATACCTTGAAGAGCCACCAAGAAGTTAGCAGACTTAATCTTCTTGAGTTTCTCTTGTCTTGTGTTCACATAGTCACAGTAAAAGTGATTTTGTTGTGTTGTTTCCTTCTGTGAATTTCATCTGAATGCATTTCATTTTCTTGCTTTACTTTTTTTCCCCCCCTACCCTGCCTTCTAGATTGACTTTGTTCTTGCAATTGCTAAACTGCATTTCAGCTGCTGGATACAACTTGTACAACATAGATGCAGAGCATATCCTGGCAATAAACATGCTTGCATTTTCTGGAAGACTTTTGTGTCTGTAGATTGGGTATAAGTCACGTATGTGGTGGAAGTTTATCTGTGTCTGTCTTTGTGCAAGTCGTTATGGGGACCTCCCCTGACTAACCGCCCCCACCCATCTGTACCTGCCACACTGTGACTCAGTGATTTGACTTATGTTTCTCCCTTATGCTTTGAGTCACCTATGAAATGAAACAGTTCTCTTTTTTTTTTTTTTAATTTCCAAAAATACGATTTCTCAGTGAGCCTGGTTCTCCTCTGCTGCCCACAGCATGTTTTGCTGCAACATGGGCTTACAGTGAAAAATTGCCCCATCTATTTGCCTTGACTTTCAGTGTGTTGTCTCTATTGTCCAGCAGATGGTAGACGATCGTTCAGAGCAAATAAATCTTGTTGCAGTTCCCTGACTAGATGGCAGATGGCATCAGTGGAGTCGGTGAAAGATGAATGCCCATTTGAGCCAGGTCCTCTGCTGTTTTACTGGCATCATCGTGAGGGCAGATAACCATCCTTTCTGTTAGTGAGTGCTGTTTAGAGTAACAGCTATGCTCTTGGTATCAATTTCCTGGATAAATCTCTATAAGCTAGTTTTATCAAATGTCTCCTTTTAAATGTTTGGAGGCTTCCTGAAATTTGTATTTTGATACATGCCTTCTAGGCCAGCAATTTTCCTTGTCTCTGTAGCTGCTTGTTTCCTCTCAGGTGCCACCACAGCTGTTTATACAGCTACATGGTGAACCAGCTCAGAACCCATCCAAATGAAGAGTAACTGGGGGTTTTCTTCACTGTATGGATTGTTTCACTCTAATTACTCAAATATTGATGCAAATACAGCAGGCAGATATGAAATGGGAACTAGGAAGAACTGGTCAAGGGGTATCACAGCATCATGTTGGTTCAGTGTTCACTGAGCTGAAGTTTTAGTATCCGTTTTTCAGGTTAACAGGCTGCTTTGAATTAATCCATTTGACAGTGAGAAAAAAATCATAGCATCTTAAGTCCCAAACAAAACTTAAATATAGATTTTCATTAATCTTAGGTCCATTATTAGTCTTTATTTAGGTTAATATAGACTGAATAAACTGAATTTTGCTCAAACACTGAGCATCTCTTCAATAGCTATCATTTTATCTCCTTTCACAATGAATAAAAACTTCCTTACTGTTCTTTCCTAGTGAAGTGTGGACTAAGGTATATCTTACAGGTTGAAAGTTGCTGCCTTTGCAGAACATGGTAGTTTTAAACAGTCTGTAATTAATATATTGGACTTATTTAGGGGCACTAAAGGCTTAATTAATACTTTTCAGATTTTTAGCCTGGTAGGGGATAAAAACGTCATTTGTACTTGCTGGATCAAGAATATCGACTGTCTGTTTTGTTTTCTTCCTGCACCCTGACAGAGTGGTGAAACGTGTACTTGTAGTTTATGCCTAAAAATGTTGGAATTTGAGTAAATCTATATAATTATTTTCATAAATTACTTAGACTCTCTAGAGTCTTGGATAATTAGAATCTTATATATGGGTTCTTTTCCACCAGATGAAAGTCCTTTCTTGCTGCTCCTGTGTTTTATTAAATTCTTCCTCTTAACTTATCGCTTGTTCATAAAAGGAGAAAACCAATAAAAAATATTCTGATTTTGGGTACTGAATGTATTTAGAAGTACTTAGCTGCTAAGACTGTGAGATTATCAGGCTAAATAATTACAAGTGACTCTTCTTTTTTTGTTATTTGCTTTTTTTATGGCATCTACTTTTCAAGATGTGTTTCACCACTTTGGGGGGGGAGGGGTTGGTTTTGCTTGTTTTGTAGCTACGGAACACTTCTAATGAGATGTTCAAATTTCATCCAGTATGTCTTTTTTTTCCTTATTAGTTGTCTTTGTGTATTTTTCTGCTGTGCAGAACCCTGAGTTCTTTCCAAGGAGAAAAAATACCATATTCTTAAAATGTTTGCATGCTTTTGATTTATTTTTATTTGAAATGAAAGTAAAGTGCATAGTTACTTAAAATAAAATGCATATTTATTTCTTGTAGTAACGAACCTCAAAACTCAGAACAAGGATTCCTTGGAAGATGCTGTCTCTAACTCTCCGGATCCAAGTAAGCTGGAGAAAGGTTTGGAAAAGAGTTTGTGTAGGTGGGAAGACAGGGAGGGAAAGGGCATGTGCATATATAGAGGCATCAGGAGGTGGTAGGCAAGAAACTGAGGAACCTGCTTGGCTTTTGGCAGTAGTTTATTTTGCCTTGCAGTAATTTGCAGGATCTCCTTGTACTGAGTGTTTCACTGTGATTGCAGTTCTATAGCTCTTAAGAATACATGACACTGGTTGTTGTAGTACATCTGAAATTCTTTCCTTACCAGCCACTATTACGCAAAAAGCTAGAGCTGCTGAACTCTTACCTGCCTCTCAATATGAACGGTTTGGTTGGCATCACCTAACTGAAGCAGAAGTACAGTCAGTGTGTGACTGCTTAAGAAACATTTTCTTTATAGCAGTCTGTGCTGTATTACTTTCTTGTGCAGTGTTCCTGCCATTAACTTTGTCATTTTTATAGTAAAATAACTGGTGTCCCTGCCCATGGCAGGGGGATTGTAACTTGATGATCTTTAAGGTCCCTTCCAACCCAAACCACTCTGTGTTTCTAACTTTCTGTCTGTAAGACATGTGTGATGAGAAGTTAGAGGCTGGCCATGTGCCTTGATAGAGATTGTTTGAGGCAGGTTAGAATGTAGTGCAGTGGTGAACTGATGATTTGATATAATTTGGTTAGCTTTTGTTTTTTAATGTCTAGTTTTAGATCTCTGTAATCTCAAAATTGCAACATAACTCTAGGAAAGGGTGTGGGGAAGGATTGTTTTCCAAGTTACTATTTTTCTGGTCTTCCCACCCCTCTGGATCTGTCTTCTGTTTTTATAACTGTAGAAATACTGCCTTTTCTGCTGTTGCACTATTCCAGAAAGAGGCTGCCCTGTCGCTCTTTCTCTCCTTATCCCCAGCTCCTTCTGCAGTTGTCTAGAATGCAAAGCTGGTCTGATTTTCTTGTTCAGACTTGGAATGTTGATCTGTTCTGTTAATAATGAGTAACTGCACCTGACATGCTGTAATTTTGGATATGTCAGCTCTAGCTTTCAATCAACAGAAAATTAAACATGTTAACTTGGAATGCCATTTGCATGTTGGGATTGAATTAGCATGTGCACTGCATTGTTTAACAAACTCTGTCTCTTTCTCTCCCTCCCTTCTTCCCGTCCTGCTTTCCTTTTCCCTTTCCATTCCACCCCCTTTTTGTCCCTGTTGACTTTGTGCCAACTCTGTTTTTGTCCCTCATTCGTTCTAACTTTCCTCTTCACACATTTCTTTCATCTTCCTCTGCACCCTGTTTTTTCATGGGTGACCATGTATGCCCCATTGCCTGCTCCCCCACGGTACAACGAGGCAGTTCTGACGCTGTCTGCTCCCCCCGTAGTGCCAGGCTTCTGTTGTACAGTTGGAGTGGACTGGAAATCTCTCACTACTCCGGCGTGTCTCCCTCTAACCACGGACTACTTCCCTGACCGTCAGAGTCTGCAGAACGATTACACGGAGGGTTGCTATGATCTGCTCCCAGAAGCTGACATTGACAGGTTTGGCCAGCACCTTCTCTCTGGAGTAACTTGCGTTGAATCGAAGTGTTTAAGCTTAAGGTGATGGAAGAGGAACACTTGGGAGAGCGTACAAGTGAAAGATTAATTGCTAACATGTTTAGCAGCAAAATACTTAGATTTTTTTTCTTTTTAGTGGTAACTTTGCACCTTTACTGGTGTTACCAACTGACAGTATACGGTGTTCTGTCAATTTTATGTTAGAAATGGTTTGCATACAAAATTTTGCATCTCTTCTTGTTCTGTTGTGTTTCAATCAAAAAAGTCAACCTCAAGCTATCATCTTTGTTGATCTGTTTTCTAGCAAGTATTTTGGAAACACTAAATGAGCAAATGCCTATGTATGCACAGTGTTTAAGATGCCTATCCTCAAATTCAGGGATATTTAGTTTGAAGTATCTTGGTAGAAAATAGCGTTAGTGGGATAAACAGAACTTCTCAGCTTGTCTTAAAGTTCTCTGGTAACTATTCTTTGATAGAGTTGGTTTCATTTTTTTCTGAAACTGTCTCATCTTCTTAGATTTTTGAAACTTTCTGCAACTTGTCAGACATCAGAAAGACCTGTTCATGTGGCTGCTTTATGGAAACAATAAAAAATATTAGTCAAGGTGATTGAAGTATATAGGAAATAGCTGGGTTAATGAAGAAACACCTAAAAGAAATGTCAGATGTCCCATTATAGCAGGAAGGTGAAGTTCAGAGCAGAAGGAGTTGTAGTAAGATGCTGTAGTGATACGTCTTTCAATGTCTCTGCTCTAGACTTCTTACCATGGGAGAGGGTGGAGCATTGCTGGCACACTTTCAGTTCTGAGCTCTGCTGAACATTTCATTTCAGTGAACTGCACTGACAGCCTCTGCTAAATGCTGTACAAGTGATTATTTGTGAATTTATTGGAAGTTTAACAACTGCTGTAAGCAAATTTGTTACAAGTTGCAAAACTGTGTTCAAAGGCGTTAATGAGTATTGCCAGATAGCTAATCATCACCTCTTTAAAACAGAAAGGTACCAATCTTTCTCCTGTTCCTGCAGGTTGGTTTTCAGAGGCAGAGGGCTCCACTTACAGGGAGCCCAATGCAGGCAGAAATCCTGAATTAGGAAACGCAGAGCTAAGAATAGGTGTGTGGTCAGCTTCCTTATTCTAGTCTCCTTAACCTTTGTGTTCAGGAGAGATGAGGAAGGAGTGCAGATGACAGCCCAACAGGTGTTTGAGGAGTTTATTTGTCAGCGTCTCATGCAAGGCTATCAAATTATTGTGCAACCCAAACCCCAGAAACCAGCCACGACTGTGCCACCCCCGCTCAGCAGCAGTCCCCTTTACAGTCGAGGTGAGTGACTTTGGATTGACAACTCGGTCTTTTGTCTTTCTCTCCTTCTGCCAGTCCCAGTAACCTCTACGAGTTGGGCAGAGATGTTCATTGAAGCCCTCTGGTTTTTTTTGTTTTGTTGTTGTTATATGTAAATCTTTGCCCGGAGAGAGCCTGATCTGGGGCAGCACAAACAGCTCAGCTGCACCATGAATGGACAGGTGCAGGATTTTTGATCTGTAATAAGAAACCCAAATGAAATATGGCTTGAGTGTCATTTGGGTGAATACATCTGAAACACAATTCACATGGTGGCTGCAGGGCAGGCACATCTCCAGAAGAAGACAGACCCAAAGCTCCCAAATGTATGTATCTAGAAGTGGTTTCCTAACTCTGAAATAGCTGTGAAGGTCCCAGATAGACAGGTTCATTATCCTGAAGCCATGAGTCAGCTAAACCTAGTTAAACCCTGGAGGACTGGAGTGGGTTAAGAGGGTATCATATTCCCTTGAAGGAATCTGACTTGCTGTTTGACTTCTGACTTGTTTTCTGGCTATTCTCTAGACAAGTCAGCGTGGTACAGTGTTCATAGAGCAGGGAATACACATGAATAGGACGTGGTTGTTATTCACTGGTTTGGGAATGAGCAGCAAGGCTCCTTTTGTGAAGTGCTGAGCGTAAGTGGTTAGTTCCAGAAATGAAGCACAGAGAGGAAGTGAAAATGGAGCCCAGCTTTGCCATCATTCCCACCAGTTTCTCAACACTTCATATTGTCTGTTCTCCAGTTGTCCTGACTAGGGAAGGTCTGGGGGTGTATGAATTGTGAATGCCCTTCTTCAGTTCTGATGCTAGCAACTCTTAACTGTAAGAACAAAAGGCTTGTTGTGCGTATGTTCCTTAAAAAGGTGGCCTGAAAAATGGCTTTAAGTTTGTCTTGAGTTCAGAAGCCCAATTCTGGAGTCTCTTTCTGTAGGTACAGTTTGTTGACAAAGTTCCGACTATTGCAGTAAGCTGAAAGAGGGTGTGTTTGGCTTTTTGCAATTAGGTCTTGTATCAAGAAATCGACCTGAGGAAGAAGATCAGTACTGGCTGAGTATGGGCCGTACTTTCCACAAAGTAACATTAAAAGACAAAATAATTACTGTGACTCGATACCTGCCAAAGTGAGTATCTCTCTGGTTGAGCAGTTTGCTATCAATGTTCAGATGGATACGCTTTTCCAGCTGTCTATACTTGCTTGAAAGCATGTACTGTAGAACCTTCTTTCTCTTTAGGAGAAGAAAGAGAAGCATTGCTATTGATGATGCTGAGATTAATGTTCGTGTTTTCTCTTTTAGATATCCGTATGAATCTGCTCAGATAAACTACACTTACAGCTTGTGCCCCTCGCACTCTGACTCTGAATTTGTCTCTTGCTGGGTAGAATTTTCCCATGAGAGACTGGAAGAGTACAAATGGAATTACTTGGATCAGTATATCTGCTCTGCTGGCTCTGAGGATTTCAGGCAAGATCTTTTCCAGATTGTTCTGTGTCCTAATTGCCTCTTTTCCTTTTTGACCTAAAATTTCTCCAACAAGTTCAGCCCACAAGTGCTCAGTACTCCAGGGAGAGTAACTGGCCTGCTTTCACTTGTATGGTGCTGGCAGCTGTTGCCTTGTAGGAATCTTACTCTGTGTTGCTGTTGTATTATCTGATCTTTAATACAAAGTCTTGATCACAAGGTTCAGCACAAACTACTTTTTTTTTTCCTCTGTCACAAACTCAAAGAAATATGATGGCATTTTGTACCATCTAGATGCTTTTCTCGACTTCTTACTCATGTCTAGATCTGACTCAAAACTTCTATTTAGTTTTAATCTGCTTGAGGCCGAGGCTTAGGTTAACCTTCTAGCTTATGTACAGCAGGGCTTCTTAGTAGCAGTGTGGGATATCTCCACTAGTATCAATAGCCTTTTTGATATCTTTTCTCAACAAAACCAGTCTTTCTGTATCTTTGTTTCTTTTCAGATCTCAATCAAAATGCCTCCTAGTCTAATGTATACCTTTCAAATTCCTTTTTCTTTGCCTATTTTTAGAGAAAAATCCGTTGTAGCCTATATTTTACAGAAAATAAAATATATCTCTATGATACAATTACTCTGAAGATAGCCTTGTTTTCTGCATATCAATGTTTTAATACTTCCCAGTGATATTTAATACTTCCCAGTGCTGATCATTCCTTTGCATATCTGCTCTTTCTCGCTCAGGGAGAGCAGAATGAGATTGTTACTCTACTTGCTAAAATTTACAGATAGATGTGTATTTTACTTACTGTAAAGTCCTTCATAGGAAACTCTGCTGAACTCTGTCCTGTCTTCCGTGTTCGTTCAGCCTTATTGAGTCACTGAAATTCTGGAGGACCCGCTTTCTCCTTCTGCCTGCCTGCATCAGTGCCACTAAGCGCATTATGGAAGGAGAAGTGCACTGCGATGTGTACGGTGACAAGCCCCGTTCTGATGAGGAGGAATGGCAGCTCCTGGATGGATTCATTCGCTTTGTGGAGGGTTTGAACCGCATTCGTCGACGGCATCGATCTGATCGAATGATTCGAGTGAGTCAGCTTTTGGTTGGGTGGGAAGCTGAGTTTGGGTTTTATCCAAACCATCTAATGAAACATGAGCAGAGAGACCCTCAGACAATCCCAAGCAAGTTGGGGGGTTATGTGTGTGGGTATCTGTGGGTAATCCGTACATAAAGCACAGTGCTGACCGACACACTATTTCAGGTAGTATGGCCTTGTTAACACCCTGCTTATTCTTGAGCTAATTAAATTTACCTGAAATGGATATTCCATGCTGCTGTGGCTGGAGCCAGAACCAGGACAGTTAGCTCACTCAGTGAGAAGCCAAGCCTTTCTCCGTAGCGTAGCCATGCCTTAGACTGTTGATGCTTTACTTTTTCGCAGCTGGTCTTCTCTTACCACAAGCCTGATGCCACCTCTTTGCAAATATGCATTGCTTTGTGCTGGGGATGTGATTAGCCTGGACATGGTATTGCACCTTGTGATGCAGATAATTGATAAAAAGGGATGTCTGAAGTGGTGAAGTTGGTAACTTCTAGCTGGGTTGGCTGTGTGCTGCAGATTTAAGGATTGTGGAAAGAGAACCATATGGGTGAATTCCTGGTGAACAGTAGTTTCAAGAGGGTGATGACACACAGCGTGTATCAGTTCTCATCCAGTTCGCGCACTAAATGGGGTAATTTATTTCAGAGCAAATCCTCCTTTTCCAAAACAACACCCATTTTATTTTGAGAATAGCATCCACACAAGATAGTAGGCTGTCCCATTTCTTATGTACCTATGGTTTAACTCCCTTTCTAAAGTGTACCTAATAAAGCCCTGCTCATGTGAGGTGTTGTGTTCTTACTTACTAGTTAAGCCTAGCTTGACTAAGTCTGGGCTTCCATTTTTATTTTGTTAGAAAGGGTCTGCCATGAAAGGCTTGCAGATTGCTGGTCCGATTCCCACCCACTCTCTGGAGCAGTCTGGGCCTCCCATTGGGAAGAAGGGAACCTCGGCACTCTCAGCTCTGCTGCAGATGGAAGCCACTCAGAAGTGAGTCTCTACAGCCAGGCTGTGTGAAGGGCACTAGAACATCCTACATATTCTACCTGGGCAGATTTGGGGAACTTTGCCTTGAGAAGAGGGATGTGGGATGCTGCTTCTTTAGTATCCTTGGGCAGGGCTGGGGCAATACTGGTCTTTTCCAGTGACTTCCTTGTATTATGTTTCCATTAATAGAATGAACATGAAGGACTAGAAAGGAACATGGAGATTAGAGAAGTGAATGTCCAGTAATTTAGAAGGAGCATCTTTTTGAGTAGCATCTCAGTCCATTACACATCAGATTGTCATCTGTTTGTGATTTGCCGGAACAGTTGTATCCACAGAAGAAGCGTTTAACTGGGACATAAGTGTATACAAGTACACCACAGTGGTTGAGTGGTCTCAGTATAAGCATTAGGTAACAAATATTGCTTAAAGAAAATAGCTTGTTTGCACTGATAACTTCTATTAAAATACCTGTGAAACTTCCGAGATTCTTTTTCAGTATTGATCTGGAATGGTTTAAAGAAACTCAAAGTACTAATACCAGATATGCTGTAAACACCACTTAAAACACTGTTGCTGTTAAATACATAAGAGATCTTAATTTTTTAAAATGGTAACATAGTATTACATGTGCATAATAAAGCTGAGTAGGTTCAAGGGTCCGTGTTGTTTCTGTGGGGTAAAAAGTGCTTAACAGAACATTGGATTGATTCTGTGCTTCAGAGAGTGGGAAGGCAAATGTCTGAAAATGCAGCAGTACCCCTCTGCAACAGTTGTGTTCAGGTGGAAGCTGACACAGAATATGTTTGAACAAACTCTGGATTCCTTCCTGTTGTTTTAGGTCGCTGGGGGAGCAGCAAGCAGCAATGCTTTCTGGGAAGAGCTCTGGGCAGCCTTCGGAGAGTGGGAGCATTGCTATCACACCCACCTATATGGACAGCCCTCGTAAGGTAAAGATTTTCTGGTCTTTAGCTACTATTTTTACATAAGAATTTCTCAAATAATAGAAGGTTCTTTCTCTAAGCACATGGCAACATCATACCACAGTTTACTCTCTAATCCAGCAAGGACTGTCCTGCACCAGGGATGCCCTTAAGCCTTTGGGTACAAGGGCATAAAAAGAGGTTGGGGCACAACTATCCTTCAATTCTTGAACACTGTGACAATGAGATGGGATCCCTGGGATGCTATCTCAGTGTGTTTTGCTAACGTAAGTGGTATTTTTAAATTAGTCCATTTCCTTTTCTGGTAGCACATTTCATTTCAGTCAGGGTTTGATTTTTAGACGTAGTAGTACAGTGCTGTCTGCATCTATATGAAGGCTGGCTGTAAGAGCAAAATCAAGCTCTAGACTGTGACTGTGTGAAGCTTCAGTGGAATTTTAACAGCAGGAACTCCAGTTACTTTCATCTGCTTAGGGGAGAGGATGTGTTCTGAGCAGTGATTTAGATGCATGCCTGCACTGGCCGGACTCCAGGCTGCAGAAAACTGTCTTGCTGGAGCTCTCTTCAGACACTTAAAGAAGAGTCTGTGCTTTCCCTCAGCTGTCCTGTCAACTGTCCTGTGAGTGCCAGGAGAGCTGAAACTCTGCCTCCAAGTCCAAGAAGAAATATTTTATTATTTTTCTGTATTCTGGCATGAAGGTCTTTCAGCAGAAGTAACAAGGAAGTGAATGAAGATACAGCACTTAAGCGTGACCTGTCTTTGGGTTCAACAGTTGAAGTATTGCAAAGAACAAGTTCTCAGATTCCCTGCTATCAATGTAACCATCTCTTTCAGTACTTTTCTCTTAGCATTTAGTGTTTTGGCATTCACCCTTCTGTGCCACCACCAGGGAGAAGCCTTGTGTAATTCTGGAGACCTGGATGTTGCTAGTTGAAGTGATAGAGTAGCTGCAGTCCGTCTTAGTAATGGACACCTGTTTGTAGAATGAGAGCGTATCCAAAACATAGATGAGATTCAGGAGCGGGTTGTGCTAGGCTTGGAAAAAGTAGGTGCAGTAATTGACCGGAGACATGTTTGCAAACGTCCAGATCATAATTCAGGCTTTGCATTTGCCTCTTCTACCATTTTGGAAAATCCACTTCATCAAACTTCCCTTTTTAAGTGTAGAAATTGTAATTCTCTCTTCCTACCAGTAAAACTGGTGAAAGTTCCATGTAGGACACAAGATAGAAGAATGTTGCATCTGGTTGTTCTGTGTGGCAGAGGGAAAAAGGCAAAATTGTGTCTTGAGCAATGGCACACTAGTGCATTGGAAACAAAGTAGCAGACCTTGCTACAGCAAATGCTCATAAGCAAGTGGAGTCTCCTGTAATTTTAAAAGTAAGTGTGTTCAGAAGCCCCTCTGGAGGATAACTGCAGAATCTGGAAGAGTGTGTTATCAACTGAAAGCCTTTCACACTACAGGAGTAAACACTCCTATAAATATAGAGACTGGGGAGATGCAGTTGGGATCTCCAAATCGACATCTCCAATCTCGCACTTGTTGGAAAGTTGCTGGTGGACAGGTAGCCTTAGCAGGCAACTTTGTGCTCACTTGGAAACATCAGCAAGTGCGTGCCTCGTGTTTCCAGGACAGCGCAACCCCTTTAGGGCTCACCAGCGCGGGTATGTCCATTGGCTGGCTGGACACTTGCAGCTGAAGTACTGACAAATTGTCACAGCTGTGTGCTCTGTCAGCAGCCAAGGGAGCAAGTGCTTTTCTAGGATTCTGTTCAATGCTGGAGTTATTCCAGAACAAAACTGAGCCCCTGGCTCCACCTTTACTCTGATTCGGAGTAGAACTGATAAGTCACTTCAGCCAGTTACTGGGCAGTAGGTATGATTTTAACATGGTGAGTTAGCTTGATGCATAGTCTGCTTGGGAAGTCTTTCCCTTATGGATACAGGGTGCTTGGCTCTGCTTCTGCACTCTGTAAATTGCCAGACATATAACCCTGGTGTTAATTCTTTCCAGAAAATGTTTTATGTGTACGTACCGAGGGAAGCATGATCTTAACTGCAGGCTAGACAAAATATTTTGCCTAGGGAACGGAATAAAATAGGGAATGAAAATCTAGTTGAGTCCCACTGCATTGTCGTATGTGGTAAGACAAATCTTGACACATCCTCGAATAGCAGCCAGGGATAAACTCATCCAGAGTTTGCAGTAGGTGGGGAACATAGCACAGGCAGTGTCTGTTTAATTTTGCATGAAGTGTTAAACACAGTGCTGGAAAGATCTTTGTGATGGATTTTTCTTCCCTTTCCTTTGCACCATACCAAACCTGCATTTGAGAGGAAGAGAAGAGCTGCTTTGCCTCTCCCTCTTTATCAGTTGAATGACTGACAGGCTAGGAAAAAAGCTGTCCTCCTTTGGATATTTGTCACTACACATGCAGTTCTACAGGTTTCTGTATCGCTATTCAGCTTTGCATTTAGGATGGAAACCTACATACTTCAGAGTTCAAGTCTTTCTCCTGTGAAGTGTGGAGGGAAGGCTGTAGTTTCAATTGGCTTCTGATCAGTGTGGTTTTCAAAACTTTGGAAAAGCATCTGTGCTGAGGAGGAGCAATGTCTTGTTACAGAGAGAGAAAGTAAGGGGTGTGTATGTGAGTAACTCCTGATGCTCTGCGTTCTGCCACACCTGACTTTCTGGGGCTATTTTTGAGATTTGTGTTCTCCTCGTACTTTCTCTCTGTGGTCATTTCATATTTGCCCAACCTTGTATTTGATTTTCTTCAATTCCTTGTTCCTGTTGCTGTTGCCATTAATGGGCCTACTTCCTCTGATGCCTTCAGGATGGGGCCTTCTTTATGGATTTTGTTCGCAGCCCACGTACAGCTTCAACGTTCTACTCCCAGGTTAGTTTTGAATGGGCTCTTGTCATCACTGGCTTTTGGACTGAGGTGATGGAGAGCATTTGTTGTCCTGAGCTTGCCATGTGGGGAACCTGTGTTGGTTTCCAGATCTGCTTGTTGGAGGGAGACACGCAGCATGAGCAGGACAAAGTGGCTGGTGGGTGGTGGATGTGACTAATTCCTTCCACCATTCAGTGTTTGTGGTGTGCTTTGGATGTTCATGTGCCCTGCCTCGCTGTCCTTTGCAGTGCTGTCTTGTCAGCTAATGAAGCTTCTCTTTTTGTGTTTCAGCAAGTATTTGTTTTCTATCTTCCCTTGCTAAACAAAATGGCAACAGCTTACTCATCTCGTTTGTGGCTCGATGTCTTCTGTGGTATTTGACTGACAGGTGGCTCTGGGGAGAACAACGCAAATTGTGTCCTTGGATTCTTAAACAACGGAGGGCTGAAAATATTGGTGTTATCTTGGTTTAAAAGAGTCCTCGTGACAGAAGTTGTTTGTACACTTAACACCAGTTAGGAGTTAGCAATAACAGTGTCCCTAGAGAATACTGCTGGCTGAAGGGAGCTCTGAGGAGGAAAATGGATTTAGCTGGCTGTGGGGACGGTAGATTCCACGATGGAGCATCTGCTGGTTTTGGCAGGAAAAAGGGACGTCTGCCATTGCAGAGTGAGAGATCTTTGGGCTGTGGCATAAATAAAGGACTCTGATCTGGCTATCAGACCCAGGTGAACTACCAGCGTTGTGATTTTCAGCTGTGCATGTGCTGTGGATTCATCATGGCAGATCAGCCCTCATATTTACACCAGTTTAGTGACTGAGTACTCTGCTGTTCGTGTTCCTCTCCCCCACCTCTCTAGCTTTTATATAATAGGCCTTTCCTAAACCATACGTGTTAATGACAGATGGCAATTACAGCCTGTACTTTGCTGAGTTTTTCAGCATTCATGTTCTTTCTGAAATGGTTTAATGTTAATTTTGTGAACTATTCAGTCTACCGTTGGAATAGCACAAGTGTTCCTGCGGGAGGAAAGTGTTCTTGTTGTCTTGGCGACATAGGTGTGGGCGGGTGCCAGCAGCCTCCTGATACTACCCTTAGAAAGGGAGGAAGAAGAGCTGATTTTGTGCATTATGAAACCTGAATTCCATGTGATACGTTTGCGTATTTTTGTCTGAGAGAGGCAAAACTGTTTTTTTCTAGTTGCTTAGTACTTTCCCATAGCGATTAAGTTTCCTATGGTGTCCATCGCATGTTTATCATCGCAGTTGTTCCCTCGTGTTGAAGATGGTAGGTTTGGACTTCTGTTGCTGGTTTGCCAGTAGCTCTCTCAACACAGTTGTTGCTGGGTTGGTGATCCTCATCTTTACCGGGGTCTGAATTTCATGTTTGTCAGTAGCTCTGTAATGATGACAATAGACTGTATTTATCCTTTCTGTGTATGCTTCTGCCTGCCTTACAGTATTGCTGTTAACTAACTTGAGCTGAGGTACAGATGGTCCAGGGAGGGGAGAAATTGGGAAACAGATTACATAATAAATTTAATAAAGATGTTGCTATGTTTACTCCTTGCAGGTCTCTATAGATCAATCAATTCCTGCATCCTCAGATGGCAACATGCTGATAAACGCGGGGCAGTTACCTGACAGGGGCAACGCTCAGAGCTTGGGAAGTTCACAGAATGTTGCAGACCAAGGATATACCACAGCTGGTGCTGCCGAGGGCAGGTAAGAAAAGCACAGCAGTACTGTGCTGCAATTCTGTTATGTTCCTCTTTCTGGTGCCAAGGAATGGGCATTTAAACGGGAACCAGAGAACAAGATGTTCTGTGTCTTTCAGCACTAGAAGGTACTCGTCACAAGACCTTATTGCAGCATTTG
>NW_010117836.1:33195-45677 GCF_000699245.1 Pterocles gutturalis
CCTTGCAACACAGTTTTCCAGAATTAAATGAACACAAGGCCTGATTTCCCCACCCACAAAGAGCACTTCATTCTTCAAGAAAGAAAAATGAAGAAATTCCTTTTCTAAAATCTGTTAGCAGAAAGCCAGGCTTTGACATCTGTCTTCTGTCTGTTTTAACAAAGAGGGGCCCTGCAGGTCTAATTGGATTCATTAGGTTGATGAAATCCAAAAAGTTCTAACCTGGAGGTGAGACACCAGGGAGGAAGCCACATTAAAAATAAACTATATTAGCACCTGTTTCCTGCAGTTGTATATTACAGTAATAAAGAAAAAGCTAAGCTCAAAATGCTTGCTCTCGGTTGTTCCTGAGTACGGCTGTATGTAATACAGTGTGCATCGGGTCCATATAGCAATGACATGACGACTTCAGGGAGAAAATACAGATCTGATACTTATAGTTGTCCTTCTTGGGATGAAAATGGAAATACATGTGGCAAAGTCATTGCTGGGAAGAGAAGAGAGTGTTTTTCTTAAATGTACATATTTGAACAAATCTGGCAGCTTCCTTGATTTTTAAACACGCTTCTGTTTACATCCCAGCTCTCAGCAGTGTTCAGCAAGCACTCTGACTTCCTCCTCCACCTTAATAGAGATTCTTGAAGCCATGAAACACCCCACGTAAGTTTTTAATATAAATGTGCTTAACATCTGTCTGGATGTTTTGTAAGAGGACAGGAGGCGTGGAGTCACTCAAAGGAGAGCCCCTGTCAGCTGTGAAAGAGTTTTAAGTGTCCTTTTGTTATTCGGTTCCAATCTCTCCAATAAGGAATTTTACAGAAGTTGAGGTACAATTATTGCTACAGAGACTTCAATTATTAGAATCCTAGAATCTTGTTAGAGCAAGAATTTGCAGTAAGACACTAAAGTGCTGAAAATGTCAGCTCTTCTTGTTATCAGGAGCTAATGATGGGTCACTCTGGGGGCATTGTGCATTTCTTGTCCTGTATCTTTATGCTCCCCTCCCCCCCCCTTTTTTTTTATCCCAGCTGTGATTTTTGTCTTTGTAACTTAAAAGAGCTTGCAATCACTCCATGTTAACGTGTGACTTGCTGTGATTCAGCACTGGGATCCAGCTGCTCTCTGAGCAGAAGGGCCTCTCTCCGTCCTGTTTCATCAGTGCAGAAGTTGTTCACTGGCTGGTGAATAATGTGGAAGGCGTGCAAACCCAGGCCATGGCGATTGACATAATGCAGGTAAGAGAACTATCAAGGGGTGTATGGCGAGCCAGAAATACCTCCCTCTGTGAAGAAAGTAGAATTGTAGAGAAAAGCATAGCAGTAATTTCGGTTTCTTATTGAAATCATCTTATTGATAGGTATTGAAAACAGTGTTCAAGAGAATAGGAGGTAATGATGACATTTATTGGATTGCCTATCACAAAACAACAACATATTCTTCAGTGGTAATATGGATTATTTTTTCCACTTATATATGATGACAGTTCTGTTTATAGCCTCCAATTAGCTAGCAGTTACCAAGAACTCTCCATTGTGTTAGAATTATGAGGCACTACAGTGTGACTTGGTTTTGGTTTTAGTTTTGGTTTTTCTTCTAATAATAAGTTAATGAAGTTATAATAAAACCAGTATATGACCTCTCTTTTATGGATGCTGAAGTATGCACTCTTTATGGAAGATGCACTGCTTCTCTTCGTGAATTCTTTTTCTTCCCTATCGAACTGTGTCAGGGGCAAAAGGTTGGAAATGTTTTGGAGTTCATTCCTCTGCTGAGATCCCATATCAATTAGCAGAGAACCTAGAATGTTTCCAACCTCTTACCTTCCTATAAATCCGTCTATAAAACCGGAGCAGGGTAAGGAAGGCAGGCAGACATCTGTAGAAAGGTCAAACGCAATTTCTCAGGGAGATAAGGACTTACTACATTTACTGAATATCAAGAGATAACGTTGATGATATTCTCGTTAGCCACATACCTGGACAAAAAGATGTTAAGAAAAAGAAAATTATTTCCTGATGTTCTCTAGCAACCTTTTTATGTAACTGGAAGAGTGACTTGTCTTTTTTATTGTGTTTGCTCTGTTTTCTTTTCTTTTTTTTTTCCCCCAGAAAATGCTAGAAGAGCAGCTTATTGTCCATGCATCTGGAGAAGCTTTGCGAACCTTTATTTATGGCTTTTATTTTTACAAGATTGTTGTGGACAAAGAACCAGACCGAGGTCAGCATTGTGTCATTACAAGACTTTCCTCATTATCCCTTTGCATAATTACTATCTGTACGTGATTCTTACGGGTGCTGCAGCAGAAATGCTCTTCGGGAGCAACCAAAAACACTGCTCTAAAGACAGTCAAAGAAACTCAACTTTTTTGGGTTTTTGTGGGGTGGAGGTGGGGGAGGGAATTGCACACGACAACCTATTTTTTTTCTTCCCCTTTTTCAGAAAGAACTAAATCTCTTTCTTCGTCTTGAGCACTTGTTTCTAATTACAATCTCTCCTTTTTGTGCAGTGGGCATGCAGCAGCCTGCTATGTGGCACACAGCTGCTGTGGATGACTTCTCTGCCTTCCAGAGGAAATGGTTTGAGGTGGCATTTGTGGCAGAAGAGCTCCTGCACTCGGAAATCCCAGCGTTTTTCCTGCCCTGGCTGCCCAGCCGCCCAGCCTCCTATGCAAGTAGGCACAGTTCCTTTAGCCGCAGTTTCGGAGGACGGAGCCAGGCAGCTGCACTATTAGGTAGATGCACAGCACAGGTGACAGCTGGGGAAGTTCAAGGGGATAGTTTGAAAGGGAAGAACAGCCAGCCAAGGGTATGATCTCACGTGGACCAGCAATAAAGCTTTGAATTTCATGCTGGCCTTACATGTCTTGCATGTGGACTTGTTCTCATATGCTGGAGGTGTGTTTCACTGGCTGAGCGGGCAGTTTTTGCTTCTGAGTTCTGGAATACAGTAAAAAATACTCTTTAAATATTCAGTGTTCCTGAACCTCCACCCCCATGCCATCCTCTAGAATTCAGAGAGGAAAATACTGACTTTGTGCAGATCCAGAGAGACTCTTCACAACTTGTGATGAACAAGGAGGGATAAGTTGTGAGAACGGCAGAGCAACCAAACTGCACTTAAAATGACATGTCTAATTGCTGCTTAATGGCAAATGCCACAGCGAGATCCAGATGTGTTGTAAGATTTCTGTGATGTGCTGGAGTCTTCTTGGCTGGTCGGAGCTGTGTATAGCCAGACTCTTTATATTAAAGTCTGGGAAGCCCAGCTGCAGGTGGTCCCTGCGGTGTGGAACCAGTAGGGTTTGCGTATGCAAGATCTTGCTGCTGGGCAAGATACCATTATAACATCTGAAGTTCTGTAAAGTGTGAAGTATAACACTGACTACCACTACCAGCCTGTGAAACATACTGGCTGCATGATCGACTGTGTTGCTTTGTCAGCTTTTTGTTGCATTTCCAGGCCAGCCTGAGTCACTTGCTTTTCTTCCTCTTTTCCCTATTTAAAATTAAGAGAAAAATCTTTGCTATGGAACTGCAACTTCAGATTTATTTAGATGCATCTTTTAGAGGCCTGTCAATTAAGGATAAAAAAGAAAATTCTGCTGTTTGCCAGTTTTGTATATTTGACCTTCTGAAGAGAAGTGACTTGCTGCTGCAGTATCTCTTAAACCTGAAGTTGCAGTAATCCTTGCGTATTCCTGAATGCCTTGTTTGAAGAG
Organism: Pterocles gutturalis; assembly: GCF_000699245.1. Taxonomy (NCBI): domain Eukaryota; kingdom Metazoa; phylum Chordata; class Aves; order Pterocliformes; family Pteroclidae; genus Pterocles; species Pterocles gutturalis. The sequence continues at coordinate 36,914 of NW_010117836.1, forward strand.
GAACAGCAGCAGAAATTGGAGGGCATTAAGGATAGGAAGTCTGAACTAATGGTTAATTCCCTGAAGCCAACACATGCAGGATATTTTTCCCTGTCACACGATAAATCTGTTGCCTTGGCTAGTGTCCAACCTCATTAGCTCGGTGACTGGCCGGAGCTGAAGCCTGAACATCGGCTGGCATGGCAGTATTGTGAGGGCTGGAGGCACTTGAGCAAGATCCTGTTCCTGCTTTGATCTCTAACTCACTGTTTAGCCTCAGAAAAGCACTTCACTTTTCTGTGTCTGTCCTCTTTTGTGAGATGAGAAGACTGAGACTCACTAAACTTGTGCCTGGGGAAATGGGCAAAGAAAGAAGGGTGCTGCAGTGCCCCTGTCACCTTTTCTTTATCGCCAGCCAGGGAACAGTGCATTCCCTCTGCAGGTGATGTAGTGGCACACCCGTGTAGCCCTCCTTTTTCATTTCAGTTGGAATTATGTCCATTCTGCTATTTAACTAGTTTGCAGTCCTTGGATGAACAAAAAACGCCTCCAGATTGCTCACATGCAGTCTGGTTATTCCAGAAATAATAGTTTCCTGGAGAAAAATCCAGTGTGGAACTTTTGCTTACAAGGGAACTGGTTTAAGTTTCTGTGCTGTCCCTCTTCTAAACAGCATTCAAAAAACCCTTTACCAGTTCATCTGAGGCAAGGAGCTTTACTAAACCCAGATGACCTCTGGTCCACGTGACTTCATTTGTTCCTCTCTTGGCTTTGATCTGGTTGTGGTTTTATTTCTTCCCTTCCCCACCTTCCCTAAATGTCAGGCTGTGACATAAAAATGCATGCAAGCATTGGGAGCTCTGGAACAAGCTCCACGTATCTCTAAAATCTTTATTATCCCTCCCAATTCACCTGTTACTTGCCCAGTGATTGTCCCCTTTCCCTTCCCAGTGGAAGTCTCACCTGTGATATACCTAATCTTGTCCCTTTTGATTTATAGCAATGCATGCACTAGCAATTGTAGTCGTGTATGTAGTGTAGACTGTGACTGGAGAATAACCTGCCTGCTCCTCTCCGATTTCCTCAATAAATCGGTAGTTAAATACTCAGTGGTACAAGACAATTGAGAAGCAGGTGAGTCCTCTTAAAATCAGATCTACAGAAGCCAGAGTTTATTCTATTCAAATTAAGTTGGTTTTTGTCTGAAGCTTCTGAATTCAGGCACCTGGATATTTGTCATCAGGTTTTAAGGTCCTTTTGATTAGCTCACCTGGTTGGACTGTGTTCCTGTTGCTGTTACCTGTGAATTACAGCTGCAGGCAGGGTGGAGAGAGAAGCTCCAGCCCTAAGGGGGAGTCTGCATTATCTGCAAAAAGGAACAGCCTAAGGGAGCAGGGAGCTCATTCTTCACAGTGTGCTAGTTCGGGCACGCTGGCCTCTGGTGTTATCACTGACCTCTTAGCCATTGACCAACACCTACCTGACTGAGCTGCTTTCGCTTTACAGCTTTTGGGATGTTGTCTTCCAACATACTTCGTTACAAAACTGGCACTGTAACCTTCTAACTGCAAGTATTGCATTCACAGTGATATTCCCCTGAAAAGGAGCAAGAAAGAAAATCATAAGGTGTTGGTCTTGTTTGGCAATACCAGACCAACTCAGAAATTGCAGATGATACATTTCCCAAAAACAAAAATGGATCTTATTTACGAAGCTGTGTGATATTCTTCCATTTTTCTTGGGTTTTTCTTTTTTTTTTTTTTCCTGTTCCTAAGCTGCGGTAATAGCAACATAAAGGATTTTCTTAAAAACTGTTTACAGCTAACTTGCAGTAGAAGTGAAGGTGGGAACTTTCCATCTGCCTTGAGGAAGAACTACAACCATTTTTTTAAATGCCATTAAGCCATTAAATTATAAGGTCATTTAAAAGCTGAGTCTATGGAAGGGTGCACATCTTCCTCTACTTAAGCAAGGAATAACAATATCCATCCCTCATGCATGCAATAAAAAAAGGGCAAAGGTTTTCAGTAGTGGCATTGCAGCACTTTGTTTTCTGACAGTTTTTAACATTATAGAAATGTTATGTTTTTACCTTAAGAAAAGTTGAAAGTGACGTGGTTCATAGCAGGACTTTAGTCTCAAAGTCAGGAGATCTGGGCTCTATCCCTGGCCTTGCAGCCTGCTGTATGGCACCAGCCAGGTCACTTCCACTGTCTGTGCTTCTCTTCCTCTCTTGCCCGATATCTGAGATTTTCTTTCACTGGGTTGCTGGGGTGTAGGGCACAAAGGGAGCTGGATCTTGGGCACTATCCCAGCACTTACTGCAAAGCACTAGAAGGTGTCACAGTGATCCTAATGCTGCTGCATGAGTCTTGGCTGACTTTTCATGCTTTCACAAAAAGTGCTGGATGTGCAGTGTTAGCAATGCGGTAATGTGGGATGTTGATATGGGTTTAAAGAAACAAGAATTTTAACTTCTAATCTCCTTTAGCTGTGGAAAGTCCTGGAATGCTCCTGCCCTGTGTAACAGTGCCCTGTTGTGATTTCTGGTGGGGGCATATAGAAATATTAAAAGCAATTTGGAATGTCTTGGGTATGAAGGAACTGAAGTTGTCTGGCCACAATTAATTATGGCACCAGTCGCTTATTGATTAGCGGCTTGACTCTTGGTTCTGTCTCCTTATTGCAGCTGAAATGTCTTTTGACTGCTTGGGGAGGTAATTCTGTGGCACAGACCTCTTATATGAGTAATACTTAAGTTTTTTTGTCTTTTGTGATGTGGATAAGCAGCATTCTGGGACTATTCTGCTAGCCTAATAAATATTTGGGGAGGAGTGGGAGGACAAATCCATTTCAAATAGCTTATTTTGTTTCTTCTGTTCTCTTCATCCTGTCTCCCACCCTCTCTTTAATGCATCTTTTAAATATCCCCCTATTCATTGGCTGCGTAGCTGCCACAGTGCCTGAGCAACGGACAGTGACGCTTGATGTGGATGTGAATAACCGCACTGACCGTTTGGAGTGGTGCAGTTGTTATTACCATGGCAATTTCTCCCTGAATGCTGCCTTTGAAATCAAGTTACACTGGATGGCAGTGACTGCAGCGGTTCTGTTTGAGATGGTAAGAGTCCTTGTGTGCTGGGTGGCTGCAGCAATGCCCATCTGGCCTCTGTGTCCCTTCTGCTGCTGGGGACAAGGTGATGGGAAGTATCAGAGGAGAGACAATCAGTGGGTTGGATCTGCCCTTGTTTCCATAAGTAGTTGGTACTGATGGTTGCTACCATTGCTGCATCTGGTCATCATTTATCATGTTATCTATAGTCTGCAGGGTAGTGTTCTGCTTTTAGTGGCATTCATGCGCAGTATGCAGAGATCAGTACAGGTCAAGGTGATATTTAAGTCCCCCTTAGGCACATCTTAAGCCCTGAGCTGGTTCCTTGGAAAGGAATCTATTTCACATTGCATTCCTTCTCTCCCCAAGCCTGAAAACTTTAAATCTCAGTGGAATTGCTTTCATGACAGGGCTTTTCCAGGCTATATGTTCTTCCTGTTCAGCATGCTTTTTTAGCATTAAAAAAAACCCAACGTACTGAAAACATTTTGAACAGAAAACGCAAACAACTTGTGTAATTTTTTTTTTAATTTTTAGATTTTTTTTTTTGTTTTCCCTTTTGTAGCTTCTGTAAAACTCAAATTCTTTAACACCAGGTTTTACCCCACACAGACAAATAGCACTAGGTGATTGTTTTTGCTTTTATTTAAAATCTATTGCACTGTTCCAGTAAAGCAGCAGTGCTTAGCCACTGATGATAAGCAGGCTGAATCAGTTCCTGAAAAATGTCCTATTTTAAAGTGCTCTCTGACTGATGTGGCACTTAAAAAAGGAAAGCCTGGTGTCTTGTGCTTGTACTGCTCTGCTTACAAGGATGCTCGTATGCTTGCCATGCAAAGGGAGCTGAGCCTGGGGAGAACTGACCCCGTCTAATCTGTGCTCGGGGAATGAGTTGCTCCTGTGCACATAAGTGCCCTTCTTCAGTTTGACATATGTTGTATGATTCATTGTTTGGTTCTTTTCTCAGGTTCAGGGTTGGCATCGGAAAGCCACATCCTGTGGTTTCTTGCTAGTTCCAGTCTTGGAAGGCCCATTTGCGTTGCCCAGTTACTTGTACGGAGACCCGCTTCGAGCTCAGTTGTTCATCCCGCTCAATGTCAGCTGCTTGTTGAAGGAGGGTAGTGAGCATTTGTTTGATGGTAAGAAATGTTCTTTGCTTTACCCCTTGATATACTTTTCTGCAATCAGGACCCTTCTGGCGCGTAGCTGACATGAAGAACCTCATTTACCAGCCATGCTGTAGCTGGATGAAGGGCCTGTCTGTACATGTCAGCAGCCACCCTCAGGAAGGTGGTGCTGGGAGGGAGGCAGCTGTGCTGGCAGGCTGGTCAGCATGCAGCAGCAGGTGAAGCTGGCAGCAAGAAGTACCAAGGCACAGGAGAGGTTGTGTCTCTGGTGTTCGTTGTTGCCATAATGTTGCATACTCTTATAGAGCGTGTATCAAGCAGTTATTCTGTTTGACATGATGTTATACTGTAAGAATCTGTTTTGCTGGTAGACCCTGCCCCCAGCTGCTCTGCATTTGTACCTTGTGTTTGTTTATTCTCCCGCTCAGTGAGATTGGGCTTTCATGACTGCCATCCTCTTTTTTTTGTTGTTGTTGTTGCCATGGCTGCATTCATGGTAAGAGTGTTTGCACATGAGATTAAGAGCAAGAAACTGCAATCTGCTTTTCTGCAGGGTGACCTCTCTCCTTTGAGTGATGCTGTTGTGGTCTCAGATGGAAGCTCAAAGATCAGGGGACTCTGTCCCCGTGCAGACAGGGGCAAAATTGCACCATGAGAAGGGACAGTTAGCAAAAGGCTCTGTTTTAAAATATTAAAGATTATTGTTTTCTTTATTTTCACTACCCCTTGACCCAGTGTCCAGGTGTAAGTGTAAAACAATCAGTGACAAATCCATATGCAGTGAGGTCACCATAGCCCCACCAAGTAAGTATTTTCAGAGCACTCTGTGGTGATACACAGCAGCCCACTCTCCTTCCTTGCCCTCTCCCACACACTCCATTATGTTCCTCTCCATCTCAAGAGACGCTAAATTCAGGGATAAATCTGCTACTGGAGGGTACAAGACACATCTCTAATAAGATGGCATTCAAGGGACAGCTGACAGAAAAAAATATGGCTAAAAGAAATGACTAGAAAAAACAACATGCACAGAGGTCTGCCAAGGAAAACTGAAGTCTTGGAAAAAATGGAAATGGTGTGGCTTTACTAGGTAATTGTTACCTTTTTGTTTTAGGCTTCGAACCAGAAACATACTGGGACCGTATGCATCTCCTCCAGGAAGCAATAGCATACAGGTACGTACAGAGCAGAGTGACTGAAAGGTTCATCTCTCCCTGGATAACGTACAATGAAGACCTGTGCTGAGCAATCACTCCGGAGTTGCATGTGCCATCTGCCTCTCTGAAACCTGCTTACAGGTTATTACACTAAAATATAACTAGAATACCTGGAGGCAGTTCTGTGGGTGCAAGGAGCAGGTAGATAGTGTTTGAGCCTGTCACTCATTAGCAAACAGTACTCCCCTCCTACGGAGGGTGTTGCCTTTGGAAGGTGCCCTGTTATTCTGAGTTAGAAGCAGGTAGACTGTAAATAGATTCTGAGAAGGGACAGTTGTTTCCTCCATGTGTAGGTAACACAGTCGTGAACTGGATGACAACCGCTGACCGGCAATAGGCAGGAGGCTGGGCCCAGTTTGAGAAGGAATTGTTGGAAACTTGGAATACTATCCAGCCTTACCCCTTTGTGTGCCTGAGCTGCCAGTTTGCTTCGTGGTGTTCCTGCCGAGGTCTTTTTTCATGATAGAGAGAGACTGCCTTTTGTAATGGACTTTAGTTTGGAAATAAGCTTTCATTAGCTTAGAGAGCAGGAGAGGAACAGGTGTTCTCCAAACAGCGACAAACTGTCAGGTGAGCTGCTTGAAGTTCTCTCTGGAGTATTGCCCAGCATGAAAAAAATGTTACAGCTTGAATCATACCCCAGAAATGCTTGCCTTGACTATCGCTCTTCCCTCCTTTGTGTGCAGCTGCCCCATTTTGTCAGACTGCTCAGTGCCCTCCCAGTGCTCTTGTTTCCATTACAAGTTAGGACAGAGATCAGTGTGGCGTTACAAGCTTTCACACTGTGCCTAGCAGGGGCAGAGAATAATTTGGAGAAGCTCAACTCTCTTCATCCCTTCTGTCCTTGCCTTCAGGCCATAAAAAAGGGAGGTTTTCCCTGGTGCCTCTGAAGGAATCCTACCTGGAGTGGCTCTTTTTAGCTTTTTTTTTTTCTTTCCCTGGTGTTTGTTTCTCCAGATTCGGATTTGTGCAAGATAAATATTCAGCCTCTGCATTCAACTTCCCAGCTGAGAACAAGCCCCAGTATATCCATGTCACAGGTGAGCAATATTTGGCAGGCTTTGGGACAAGGAGGAGGTGATTATAAATAAGAGCCATCTTACGTGCAGTCTGTATTTTATGGCAGTGATGTTGGTCCTCATTATGTCCCTAGTCAGATGACAAGTAGCTGTATCAGCCAACACAAACCAGAAAACTGGAGACGCAGTAGGAAAAGCAGATAGTGTTGCTGCTGATCAATGGCATTGATATGAAATCTTGCTTTATAGTGTCTCCAAAACTTTTATTTCCAGGAGATGGCAAAAAAAAAAAAAAGGCAGAGCATATTCTAAGTGCAGCGTGCATAAATGGGTATCTAGAAGCTAGAGGGAGGGAAAGGTGTTGGAACAAGTCAGTGCTCTGTTCTCATGCTTAAGGTCAGTTGTAGATGTGTCTCTACCCATACACACTGTGTGGGAGACGGATAAAGCATTTAGGATCCACTTGCTCTCACTGTTATCTCATTGTGCCTTCATAGATGTTGGTGATCTCTCAGCACTTCTAACTCAGCTCCATGCATGTGGTATTACAGTAAAATAACTCAGTGTGTTCAGAGGGGTTGCTGAGACATGAAGACAATGACAGGAGGAGAGCTTTTGGAAAATTGCAGAAGAGAATGGAAATTGATGTGAAGTTAGAAAGATGGATTAGAGCCTACAACTTCGCTTCATTCCCTTCTACCGAGAGAAAGGCAAGACTAAGTGTGCTCTCTCCAAGTGCTGTTATTTGGAGGAGGCAGCATGTAAAAGCAAAGGAGGAAAAGTGTATCCCATTTGATCTTGCTAAAAGGCAATTAAATAAAACTCATTCCAGTTTCCTTTTCAGAATTTAATGAGTCAGCTACCAGTTGTAGGGACTTAGGTCTGCCTAAGAGTAAAGTCCTGTCTGTTTCCTGCAGGGACAGTGTTTTTGCAGCTACCGTATTCAAAGCGGAAATTTTCTTGTGGGCAGCAGCGACGCCGGCGCAACTCCACTAGCTCCACCAACCAGAACATGTTTTGTGAAGAGCGCATTGGCTACAACTGGGCCTACAACACCATGCTGACGAAAACGTGGCGGTCCAGCGCCACTGGAGATGAGAAGTTTGCTGATCGGTTGCTGAAAGACTTTACAGACTTTTGCTGGAACAAAGATAGCCGGCTTGTTTTGTTTTGGACTGATTGCCTAGATAAGATGCATGCTAGTGCTCCATGAAAGAGGGTTGTATCTCTTGGGGAGACAGCTAGAAGCTTTACCTTGTGGCAAGGAAGTAGAGGTGAAGGATGAGTGGAAAAGAGCCTCTTTGTTGGATTCATCTTGAGGCTCCAAGGGGACTTGATCAATATTGCTGTTGATATTCAACGGAATTTGATTAAGCCCTTGGAAAAAGAATCTGAGCTCTTGGCTTGCCAATATCTGTCGCCTGACCTCAGCTTGGTTTCAAGTAGCTGCAGTCCTTGATTGCCAAAACTTCAGTTAGAGCAGAGGTACAGGAGGGAGAGTGCAAATGGTTTTCAAGGGCAGTTAGATTCAGCACAGAGCGTGATGGTAGCAGCTTACCGTCATAGGAAACGCTTGGTGCCATGTGCATCTGATGTGCCTGCCAGCAGCCTGCCTCTTCCCCTTCGGAGGTGTGTACCTGGTGGTGTGAATATGTAAGATAAAATGCAAGAGACGCTTGTTAAATTTCATATGTGTAAATAAGTAAATATGCAGAAAATCAAGTGACCTGATGTTTTCTTATAACTCTAGACGGCAATACAGAGTTGGGGAGTAAAGGATAATAATTGCCAAGATTAAGTACTGCTTATGTCTAGCATGATAATGAAATGCTCCAAGTTCAGTGGTGGGGTTTTGTCCTTTAAGCATCCAGGACTTTGTCTCCAGCTCTGGATCTAGAACAGTGTTGTGCAGCAGGAGAAAGGAGCCAGTCACTGTCCTGCAAGGCCAGCACCCAAGCCTTAGGAGAAATCAGGGACAACTGATCACAAGATGCTGCAGACTGGAGGAACAAGGAGGATTATGAAGCAGATTTTAGGAAATGTTTGCATGCAGCCAAACTAAGGTGCCTACCTCTAAGCATGTATGCTTTGTCTTTGCAGAGAAAGCTCACATATGGCACGTGGACTTAGCACGAGGTAGTTCTTTAAGTGTGGATTCAGGGTGGGTTCAGGATCTGCACCCGGAGGGGGGGGGGGGGCTGTTGCCTCCTGCTGCAAGATGGTTACTAGCGTTGTCTGTCCTCGTTGTCTGTCCTCGCTGAACTGAAGTCAGCAGAGGGCTGACGTGTTCACACTGCTGTTCAGACCTGG
>NW_010117837.1:0-9289 GCF_000699245.1 Pterocles gutturalis
CAGATCCCCCAGAACCAGGAGCATTTTTGGGCTCCCAGCCCGGCTCAGGCACTATTCTGTGTATGTGTCTCCTCTCCCAGACACTCTTAGATCATTCCCACCGACCCCCAGACACCTACCGACCCCCCGGACACCCACTGACCCCCCAGACACCCACCTACGCCCTTCCATCCCCACCCAGTCCCATCCCCACCCACGTGTCCCCCATCACCAGGTTATAAAATCTGCCACACACACATATAGATATTTAGGATCTAAATGAATTCTGGATGCATTTAGAGGTGTAAAAAAAAAAAACAACCAAAAAACAAAACACAACAAACCAGCCCATCAATGGTAAGAAATGCTGCAGGCATCTCACACCCACCAGCAGCGCACGGGGCAGGGGGTCAGGTTGGCAAGGCGGCGTTTTTGCAGCTAACGGAGGAGCAACACGCACACATGCAGAGGATGCTCGGGCAGCGAGAGCTTTCCTCGGTTTAAAAGGGGTAGAAGGGGTACCCCATCCTTTGCTCATCTCTGAGGCCTCTGAGACACGCTCTGAGTGGTGCAAAGGTCCAAATAAAAAATTAAGAGAAAAACCTCACCCAAGCAGAATAATTAAACTTGGATTTTTCCCGATATTATTTGGGTTTGCTTTTCGTGGGTGCTGAGCCGCTCTCAGAAATGCATTTACTTTAGGAGGAGGAGTGTGTTGGAAGGAGCAGAGATGGCTGTGATGGGAGCTCTGACCAGGGTTGGAGTGGGACCAGTCTGCACTGGGAGCTCCTCGCTTCGTTCTTACTGCTCTAGGGCTCAGCTTAGCACTGCCACCGTCACCTTCCAGGCTCTTCTGGGTCATATTTTCCACTCTAAAATATCAGTGTGACTTGGGAGAACTGCTTTGGCGGAAGGGGAAACTGAGGCACAGGGCAGCGCAACCAACCAAAGGGAGTGCAACCTGCCCAGTGCACCCAGTTAACACAGGGGACTGTTACTGGAGTCCCCATCCAGCGCTAAGATGCTCCGGGACCCATGCGCATCTCTGCAGGTGGTGCTGCCCTGGCATTTTGGGGTGGCTGAAGCGGGATTTCCTTCATCCCACCCCGTTTCAGCGTCTCCCCGTTCCTTTTCAGAGCAAGAGGGGTGCTGCCAGCCGCGGGGGATGCTCCGGAGCTGCTGGTCCGGCACATCTTGCCAAACTTTGGCATCAGCAGGAGGAGAGCGGTCCCAGGTCTCCTCCATCATGTGACAGCAGTGACTGAGACCCTTGGGGGCTGAATTTCTCCCCTCCCTGCTCTTCCTCGCCCACAGAGCAGCCCCTCAGGCCCCAATTCAGTTGGCTCCTGGTGCCAGCCGCGGGGGATGCTCCGGAGCTGCTGGTCCGGCACATCTTGCCAAACTTTGGCATCAGCAGGAGGAGAGCGGTCCCAGGTCTCCTCCATCATGTGACAGCAGTGACTGAGACCCTTGGGGGCTGAATTTCTCCCCTCCCTGCTCTTCCTCGCCCACAGAGCAGCCCCTCAGGCCCCAATTCAGTTGGCTCCTGGCTATTTCCATCTTTCCTTCCTTCCAGCTTCTCTCCCATCACCTCCTGAGCTGGCAACTGCATGAGAGTGTGGTTAGAAATTCCACCCCCCCAAGTTCTTAGCCTCTTTTCCTTGTCGCATCGATGCCCACAGGATCTTGGCTCCTCTCTCTAGTCCAGTCTTGGTGAAAATTTCATCCCTAGAGTAGCTGCTGTTCCAGCTGGAGCATAAAACTCTTTTTTTTTTCCCCCCAGGAGAAACCACCCTAGTTGTGATTTTTACCTCTACATCCAAACTCTCGGATTTCCCTTTGCAGCCCGACTTGGGGGGTCCTGACCTCACTTCCATTGGGATTTCCAGGGGATTGACGCCCCCGTAGGGTCATGGCTTTTTTGGGAACACCCATGTTGAGTGTGTATTGAGATCGTGTAGATCATCAGCAGGTTCTGGAGGACTCGTTTGGTGGGGCTGGTGTGTGTACTGGTGCCTACTGGGTATATACAGAGATTTTATTTTATTTTTAAGACAGTTTTTGAAAAAAAAAAAAACCATCTTGAGCTTGGAGCAGAGGCCAAAGCTGAGATAAGACTCCTCGGGTCAGATCTTCAGCTGACATAAAGCTGGAGCATCACCATTGACTTTGGGGGGGGACACACCATGGGTGGCACCGGCTGTGAACCTGACTCTCCTATTTTTGGAGGTTGCTTTTTCTCCTGGGGCTAAATCAGATCTCACCTCCGCGGCTCATGCAGTAGGGCTGCTTCAGTGCCTGAGCGTTCACAGTGTCTCACTCTCTCCCTTGATATATATTTTTTTTCCTCCTACTTTGCTTTGAATCAAAGTTTTTTAATCTTCAAGTTTTCCTGAGATTTCCCATATGGGGGAATCTGAAAATTGGATTATTTTGGCCGTGCCACCGCTGGATGGACACATTTGTCTGGTTAAACCAGCCTTGCTCTAAGATCCCACTTTTTTGGTGGGTTTACTTCCCAAATTGTGGAATGCTGATGGGCGAGGGCTGCCGTCGGAGCTGCCACCAGCATGGCCACATCACAGCGTGTGATCCAGAGTGGTCTGGTCCTGGGGGGGTGTGGAGCATCTCAGCCCATCCCCGAGCAGGAGTCTGTCGGTGGGGTGGGAGAATCATCTTCCGGAGCTTTCTCCATCCATTAGAGCCTGGCTTAAACTTCACACCTAACTTTTGGAGGGCTGATGCTCTCTGTGCTGGACCCACCCAGCTTTGCCCTTGGGGACATCCCTCAAGGATGCTCTTGGCAGGCTCAGGGCTGCCGGCACGTTACCACCGGTGTCCAGGGCTGGGTTTTTCTCCAGCGTGACTCAGGCTGTCTCTGCTGCTGATTCACTCCAGCCGAGGACCCAGGCTGTCGGCTCCAGCAGGCTCGTGGTGCGGCTGCCTGCTGCGATCACAGTCGGTCGGGTGGGTTCAACAGCAGAAGGTCACATCCTGCCCAGTGCAAGGGGTGCTGGAGTAGGATCTGCTCCCAGGAAGCCAAAGCCATTGTGCTTTTGTGCTGGAGGAAGGTAGTAGAGGAGCTTTTCTGCTCGGAGGCTTTTTCTTTTTTTTTTTTCGGGGGTTCTTGGAAACAGATGCTCTGGGTAATGGACTCATCATGAGCTCATCCCGTCGGGGAGGAGAGCTGAGCAGGATTGATGGGGGGGACAACAAAGCGTTTTCTGTCTGACACAGCCGGTGATTTCCACCGCATGCTGCCGGCCCTCCTCACTCACATCTGAGGCCAAGCAGCAGCGTCAAGGGGACAAAGACATCACCGCTGGGGCAGGGGGGAGAAATGGGAGCATCTGGGTGTCACCAGATCCAAGCATCAGCAGGATGTGGAGCTCTGCCTGCTCCTCTCCTCCTCGTCCTGCCCTCCTGGGACCATTCGTGGGCACATCGTCCACCCCTGATCTTAGGAAGCAGGGAGGGAGCAAAAGGACATCTCTGGTACATCCAGACCCCAAACCTCATAGTTGTGAGTGGTGTGAACATCTCATCTGGTGGGGTCTGGGATGAATGTGTGGGAAAGCTCTTTGACTTTGTCCTCCCAAAATTCCCTTTTGTGTGTGTTCCTGGTGGAGGCTTGCTCCAACCCCAGGCCAGGTCTCCCTTCATCCCCATCACTGTCATTTCTGGCACATCTCCAGCCCAGCACACCTTCCCCTGTACATCTCATAGCACTTGGAGAAAGGTCCTGGACTGATGGCCCCAGACACTGAGGTTTGCTGCCAACTCACGGGGCAGGGCCAGGGAACCCTCTCTGTTCTCCATCCTTGGTCTTGGAGAAGTGGGTAGTGGCAGCAGAGCTCCTGGGGTGTTTTGAGCCTGTTGCACTCATTTTTGTTGAACGAGGACTTCTCCCATCCCTGCTATTGCTATGGACTAGCAGGGGTTAGAAGAGATGTACCGAAGGCAGGTAACACCAGAAGTGTGCCTCAGGCTGTCACGGTGGTTCATAAAATTGCCCCTCTCCTCCACCAGTTGACCCAAATCAGCTAACGGCCCGGGTAATTTCTGCTTTCACAGGTCGTTGCTTTTGCCTCGCTTTTCTTCATCCTGGTCTCCATCACAACCTTCTGCCTGGAGACGCACGAGGCCTTCAACATCGACGTCAACGTGACGGAGACCCTCGTGGTTGGCAACACCACGACGATCCTGCTGACGCATAAAGTGGAGACGGAGCCCATCCTCACCTACATCGAAGGCGTCTGCGTCCTGTGGTTCACCCTCGAGTTCCTGGTTCGCATCATCTGCTGTCCAGATAAGCTTCTCTTTGTTAAAAACCTGCTCAACATCATTGACTTTGTGGCCATCTTGCCCTTCTACCTGGAGGTAGGTCTCAGTGGCCTGTCCTCCAAAGCTGCCCGGGACGTACTGGGCTTCCTACGGGTGGTGCGTTTCGTTCGGATCCTCCGGATCTTCAAGCTGACACGGCACTTTGTGGGTCTCCGGGTGCTGGGCCACACACTGCGGGCCAGCACCAATGAATTCCTGCTCCTCATCATCTTCCTCGCCTTGGGGGTCTTGATTTTCGCCACTATGATCTACTACGCCGAGCGGATCGGAGCCAAGACGTCCGACCCCCGCGGGAGTGACCAGACTCACTTTAAGAACATCCCCATTGGGTTCTGGTGGGCTGTGGTCACGATGACGACCCTGGGCTACGGCGACATGTACCCCAAAACCTGGTCGGGCATGGTGGTGGGGGCTCTCTGCGCGTTGGCCGGGGTGCTCACCATTGCCATGCCCGTGCCCGTCATTGTCAATAACTTTGGGATGTACTATTCGTTGGCCATGGCCAAGCAGAAGCTGCCAAAGAAGAAGAAAAAGCATATACCCCGTCCGGCCCCACTGGACTCCCCAACCTATGGCAAATCTGAGGAAAACTCCCCCCGTAACAGCACCCTGAGCGACACTTGCCCCTTGGCAGTAGAGGAGGGGGTGGCTGAGCGGAAACGATCAGGTGAGACCCCAAAAGTGGGACAGAGGGAGGGGGAGACCTCTGGGAGCCCCCCAGGCAGCGTTGGTGGTCCCCTGTGTCCCAGAATCCCTGGAGACCTCCCTGCTGCAGGATGCGGCCCCCAGCTCTTGGGTTGGTGAAAACTTGACGCAGAAAGGGCTGGGGCCCTTGGGTGTCCGGGTGTTGGGTGCTGTGTTGGTGGACCAGGATGGTGCAGGTCAAGATCCGCCCCCAGGCAAGAGGGGAAAGGCCACATCCTACTCTCCTAAGGGCACAGATCAAGTCACCACGGTGTGATTCAAGGTGTCCCTACCTAGCCCACCTTGTCCTTACGCTGACAGAGGTAAGACCATTTGCCCCATTCCCATCTTAGCCTTGGGGTAGATTTTCTTTTGCTTCTTCCCATCATAAATCAGGAAGCTTCACCACAATGGATAAATCCATGGATATTCCCTGGGGCTTGACCCCACCTCCCCGTTCATCTCCTAGTAGATGGAGCATCCCCGCACAGCAAGGTCAACGCTCAGGCAGGAGCAAAATCAGCCCATGGGCATGTATTATTTGGTCTCGTGCACTGAGCTGAAGTTTGGGGTTTGGCCAGTCTTTCCTTCAGGTCAGGAGATGGCATGGCCCCAGCGTTGCTTGGGGGACGGCAAGAGCCCTGCAAGAGCTGGCCACGAAGGCTGCTTTGAACTTTGTCTTGGTTTGCTGCCAGCGGCACCTCTGGAGCAGACGGCTTTGCAGAGTGGGAACAAGAGGGACCACGGTGGGGTTGTGTCCTGCACCATGGTAGCGTTCACTGAGGTCCGCCTTGAGCAACCACATATGTCTAAGAGTGATGGTCCTTCACCTCTGGGGATGCAGGGAGCTCCATATGCCCCAGATAGATGTTTCCCCTTATAAATCTCTCTTTTCCACGTGCCTACAGATGCCACCTGCCCTAGGAGCCCTAGCACTGGGGAGCACTGGGAGCAGCTGCCCTGCTCTGGAGGAGCAGGTCAACCCCATCCCTCCAGTGCTGATCCAGGAGCTCAGGCGAGACCCTTACCGGGCATAGCATCCTCTCAGCTAACGAACCCCAGAGTCAGCTGACATAAATTGGTGCTTCACCACTAACCTGAGCAGCTCGTATCTCAGCGCTGTGCATTTTGGAGACCTAATTCCCACCAGTGAGGTGGGTGGATCCCAAAGACCAGGGGTGTTTCCTCTACTCTATATACGCAGGGTATATAAGCCGCAGCTGGAGTAAGAGCTGCTGTTTGCTTCTTGAGATGAAAATCTCTGTGGTCCTGCTCCCCTGGTCACTCTAAATGAGCATGGCCAGGCTGGGATCAGTCCCTGAATTTGTGGGTGTTGCTCTGGACCATCTGCAATCTGGTCTTCTTCTTGCATGGTCCAAGAAAACCCTTCTGGCCACCTCATCCCGTGGGATTATTGACCTCTGATGGGTCTCTGCTGCCTTCTTGCAGACTCGAAGCAGAACGGCGAGGCCAACGAGGTGCTGTCGGACGAGGAGAAGCCGCTGTCACCAACAGATGAGGAGAAGCGGCCCATGCGGCGCTCCAGCACCCGGGATAAGAACAAGAAATCCTCCACGTGCTTCCTGCTGGCCACAGGGGACTTCTCCTGCGCAGCGGATGGAGGCATCCAGAAAGGTATGGCTGATGCTGGAGGTGTGAGCTGGCCACTGGGCTGGGGAGGGCGAGATGTAGGAGGTGGAGGTTTTTTGCATCAATCCAAGACCGGGGTTCATCTCCACCTGCTTGCCTGGCTGTTCTCTGCTCCCCAGATCCACTTGTCTTTCCGCATCTCCATCCGCTTCATCTCCATCCACCACGTCTCTCTGTGCTAGCTCCGTTCTTTTTGTTTTCTCTTCCCTCAAGTTCTCCTCCCCTGATGGCCACCGTCTGGGGTCTGGGATCCTGCCCTCCTTGGGGACAGGTCTGTCCCTCTGCTCCCCAGTGCTCCAGCTTCTCCTGTCCCTCCAGCTCTTCTCCTTGGGCTTCCATCACCCATCCCAGGGTGATGTGAGGGTGACTTTTCTTCTGGGGATGTGGTGAGGTTGGGACTGAAGGTGGTCAGAAGGTTTTCAGTAGGGGAAAAAAATCCAGGGAAAAGGTTTTTCCTTTCCTTTCCCCCTCGGATGTCTCTTGGTGGGTTCATGTGTGGGGAGCCGCGATGTGTCGAGCGCTGCCGTGCCAAAAGCGCTGGGCTGCCAGCAAGGCTGTCTCCTCCGGGCTTGGAAAGGGAGCTTGGCGACGTGTTGAGGTTTTCTATGGGAAACTGTGGGGGAGATGAGTCAGGAAAACACAAAACTCTTCTTCCCATGACAAAACAACAGTCCTCTCCAGCCTGGTCCCTTTGTGCCGTCCTCCAGCCTTCTCTGCTCCGTGTCCTGCGCCCATCTCCCAGCACCCCAGCCCCTGGGGGGGTTACATCCAGTGCCCACCCTGAGCCCCAAAACCCAGCTGCACCCTGGATTGCTGGGTTAATTCTTAGGACACGGCTCAGTTTTTTTGAGTTCTGCCGTTTTTCTTGTGTGTCCAAGGTGGTGGGGGATGATGTAGGTGCAGAGCTGAGCTTCCTCTGCCTCCTTGGTACCGTCTAATCCCAGTTCCTCCCAGGGATGGGTGCATCCAAGCTGGGAGCAGGCAGGAGGAAAGAGGACGCGCTCTGTCTCCGAGCTGCGCACCAAGACCTGGTGGCTCATGGTGTGGATGCCTTGGAGGCCCTCGAGGGTTTGTTGCTGTAGAACTGCTTGGGATGGGCTTGGGACATAGGGAGATGTTTGGGAGTAATCATAGTTATCAAATTAGTTAGAAGCAAATTGGTTGCTTCCTCCTGGGAAATCAAGGATTCCCTTTGGTGTTCCTGCTCAACCTCATCCCTTAGAAAGAGGAAAAAATTGAAAAGCTTTGCTCATCTTTGGGCAGAAGGCTTCTATACAAATATTTGCTTGAAAAGCCTCCGATTTTTCCTGGCGGTGCCTTTTTCTGGGAAGTTGGTCTCTTTTCTTATTGCCTGCTAACGAGGAGAGATGAGGAGGCTCTAGTCCTGCCCCAGACTGGGGGGGATGCTGAACTGGAAAGGATGAAGGAAAGCGATGAAAACCAGTGCTGATCTTCATCCTTACAAGATGCTCAAGTCAGGCATTTGAGTTTGGTCCCCTGAAGCCAGGAGAACTAGAGTAGATCTAATGGCTGAGGATCCAGGGCTGCTCTCGCTGGGCTCCCAAACCTTGGTTACAGGAGACCAGGAGGTTTCTCCATGTGCGGTGACAGCAACAGCTATTCAAAAGGACGCTTTGGTGATCTTTCTTGGTTTGTTCTGGTGTCCTTCCTGCAAATATCAGAGTAATTTATACAATTAAAAATAGGTGTGTACGTGGGTCACTCACCCCCACCTTGCTGAGATGCTCTTGCACCCGGAGAAGGGTGGATCTGGTGTCCAGAGGGGCTTGAGCGATGCACTTTGAGACCTTTTGGGAAGAGAGAACCTCAACATCTGCATCCTGCTTGGGCTACGGGGATGGAGCAGCGGGATGCTGTCCTGGGAGGTCAGGGCTGACGTCTTGGCCCCAGCGTGGTCAGGGTTAGTGGTGACCAGAGATGATCAGAGGGGCAAAGCCACCTCCTGCCCTCCAGCCAAAAGCCGTTGGGAGCTGTAAAGGCACCTTTTCCCTCGCTCCTGATTTATCTCCTGCTGAGGCTGTTTGTTCTGGTACTGGGATGTTGGCAGCTCTGCAAATTGAGATGAGCTTGGTTCTGAGCCCAACTTGCTGATGGCCATCTGTCAGATCCTGGGACAGGTACCGATGTCTGTACAAGCTGTGGAAATCGGGAGACGGAGCTGCTTCAGGAATATGCTGCAGATCGCAGCATCGGTCCGAGCCCGATTCCAGTGGCTGATCTCCTTGGGGCACCTCAAGTTGAAGAACTACCCCTGCCCACCCCCCTTAAACCTCGGCCCTGGAGAAGATGGAGCTGGATGGCCATGGATTGCCATGTGCCATTGTCGTGGTTTATAAAACCACGGTTACAGTTTTTTCCTAAACACCTGGTGGGCTGAGGCAGGGAACTGGGAGGGTTTCACTCACCACTTAGGGTCACGGGCAAGAGACCGACACGACTCGTGAAGAACAATAAAACAACGGAATTTACTAACTATTTACAATAAGAAGCGGGATATTGAAAGAGAGAAACCACATCTTACACAAAAGGCACTTCTTCCCCATCCCTCCCTTCGTCCCAAAACCCAAAGGCTTCGTTCCGTACCTCACCCCCCCCAGCAGCACATGGCGGG